>NC_067116.1:222703-265093 GCF_021347895.1 Acanthochromis polyacanthus
ATCAAATTATCGGTTCAACTTACAACAGTGAAGTCAAATGGAGCACTAAGAATGAGGTACCAGGCGTACTGTGTCAGAAACATTAAACAGGTTAAGGTACTGAAAATATGTTCAGCTAATTTGAAAGTTCCATTTGAAAGCTTACCATTATCATAAAAATGCCACAGTCATTTGCATGTGTCTGTCTCGGAAGCCCCTGCACCACGATAGTAGAACAAATATCAAAATTTATTAATACAATTTAATTAAAAACATGGTATCATGATATTGCTTTGATGGGCCAAGTCAGTTTATATGGGGCTGTATATTAATACTAAAAAAGTTTTGAGCTAAATAGTTACAATATTCACTGCAGGCTACCCTCTCTTTGGGACACAGCAACAGAGGACACTTGATTCCCATAAATGCAGTTGTATCTTCTGATGAAGTAATGCAATCTTGAAGACTGTTACCTCTATGTCTTTGTCTGTTTGTCAAATAAATGAATATTAATTGATCAAAATAATTGTAAAATACAATAAAATAAGTAATAAAATATATTAAATGAATACAGAAATGAATCAAAAATACTTGTAGTTAAAAATAATAAATAATAAAGCTTAAAATAAGTAAATGAAAACAATGATAACAAAATATAATTCAGGCAAACATTAAGTGAAAATTCAAAAATAATTTAAAAATAAAAATGCAAAATTTAATGTTCTTCATTAGAAATGTCATTAAAATGACATAAAATAACAATAATGCAAAACAAAATGAAAATTATTTTAAAACTTAAAAACAACAAAATTTCATGATAAAATAAAAAAGAATTAAAAAATCTGAAACACAACATGTAAAACTGCAAAGAAAAATAAATCTAATGAATAAAACTGAAATATAAATGCTAAATATTAATTTCCATCATAAATACAATGACAAAATTACATAAATAAATAAAAGTATATTAAAATGATAAAACAAATCCAAAATGCATTATAACAGAAATGAATAAAATAAAGCTGAAAATACAATAGGTTTTATAAAAATCACAACAATACACAAAATAAAAGTAAGAAACAGTTAAAAAACACAATAGTGCAAAAATAAAAATACTAATTGCTTTATAATTAAAATAACTACGATAAAATATTCACAATAAAATTTTTAAAAAGTAAAATTAAAAAATCCAAAAGTCAAATATTAAATCACAAAAAATAAAATGAAAAATGTAAAGAATAAAATTTAAGCAAAAATACAAATGCCTAACATTAATTCAATATTTTAAAAAATGTAATTAAATTAATCATTAACTAAAACAACAAAAAGTGGTAAAGTTAAATAAAATGTATCAAAATCAATAACATAAATAAATAAAAAAATACATTTGATTAAAATAATAATAAAGTAAGTCTGAAAACAAAAGGTGAAGTTAAATGTGTTAGATCAGCCCCCAGGAGAGCCAACGCCTCTTTATGGAAGTTTGATAATTGAATTGGTATTTTTGTCAATTTTATAATTACATTTCAGTAAAAAATGAATTCCTCCTAATTTTTTGAATACATAATTTGGTATTGCATTCCACATTTTAACATTTTCTCTTATGAGGCGACATGACCAATTAATTTTGAACATATTATTCATATTATTAATAGAGATAGATAGATAGATAGATAGATAGATAGATAGATAGATAGATACTTTATTAATCTCCAAAGAGAAATTCACAGTTCCAGCAGCATGAAGGTAAGAAGAAATAAAAACAGGAGAGCACACAAGTTACAAATAAGACTATGAAAAGCAGAATTGTCATCTTTGGGTGGGGCTTGAACCACCAACCTTTTGTTTAAGCAACTGAACACACTAACCAATTATGCCACAGAAACCACACAGAAACCTGTTTGTGTTATTTGTTATTAGTTAATGTCTTCCTCTTCTGTTCACATATGGTTGTAATACTCTTTCTATGACTCTTTGGCTGTGTCCGAAATGCCATACTAACGTACTACATACTACCATACTCAATGAGCATATATTGTATACTATGTACTATAAGTATGATTAGAATGGCAACCCGGTTTCACCACTGCAGTAATAGCTACGTACGTGTTCCATAATGCAATTCCAAACCTCCGAGACACACAAGCCGGAAGTACGGCTATCTACTAACACACACACACTGCAGACAGAACCTTCTGGAAAAAAACGTCTCTCCCCATCGGCGCCCGGCAACAGCCTAGCAACACCAATCAGCGGTGGCATTGAGGCTCCGGTGCACGTTCATTGGCACTTCTTTCAAATGAAGCCGCTGGCCGCTGGCGCCAACGCCCTTTCTTCGGTTCCATTCAGAGTAAGGCTGCGTACTTTTTCTCCTCCCTGCTAGCTTTAGCATAGGCTGATTCTGCACTATATCCTATTAAATATTATGCTCCAACTGAATGTAAATGCTAAGGTAACAGTAGAAATTGCATACTGAATGCTGAAGTGGAAAAACAAACGACAATATTTTTGGTATATTTCAGTGTCTGCATTGGTCATGTTCAAGTTGCTATCATTAGCTTATTCAAAGGCTAGCTAGCCGTTAGCTAGATAGATAGCTTTTGGATAGCTAGATAGCTTTGTCTTTGTCTTTGTAAAATGTTGCTGCAACGGATAAAATAGCCTTTTCTGCCTCATAATGTTTGTTTGGAAAATAGCCTGGTTAAACTGGAGAGTTTATGCATTTTTCCAGTCTCTTGGTGAGGGAGTGTGAAGCGCCTTTCTCCCTCAACTTCTTCTAGCTTTGTTTGACTGTAAACTTGAGTTGCACAGTTCAGTTTGTGCTCTAAATGAATAGGGATGCTGACGGTCAGAGCAGAAACATTTAAACTTGACACTGATGTGTAGAAATGATGATTAAAGCAGATGTAGTAGTAGTTGCTTTGGTCATGTTCAAGTTTGCTATTTGTGCTTTGGGACATTTTAATTTGCATCTATGTAGAACGGTTGTCTTAGTAAAATGGTGCTGTGATATCTCTTCTACCTCATTGTGTTTTCTGTAAAATAGTGTGGTTAAACAGGAGCTTTGCTATAACTGCTTTAGTCTTGCAAAATGGTGCTGTGTGCACTTTAACGGGAATTTTGATGTTTAAATTAATTAAGGTGCCAGTGCTTTGTTCCATCATGTTAGAATCAGTTCTATCAGTCATTTAGGACATCACGATGAGTATAATATCATTTATTTATGGCATGTTGCATGATTAAATGTTTCAGTGCTTCCATTCAGTAGGCATTGTCTGATCTTTACCCTTGTTGTGTTTTAAAATCGTTGTTTCAGTTCAGTGACAGTACATTTTTTTCTCTGATTAAAAAAAAAACATTGCGAGGACATTCGATGTGTTGTGTGTACATGTTTTTCTGCTCATATTGGTGATAACTGTTTCATAGCAGTGGTTTCAGACAAGTCACAGTGTTTTTTTTTTCTTTTAAGATTTTCACTATGCTGTAAGTGTCTTAGTCTTGTAAAATGTACTTTATACTGCTAACTTATCTTCAGCTGGTGCGGTCATCATGGTGACCAACTGCCAGGCTCACACAGGGGTGTCACTAGGTTTTAAGGACAGGGGAGGCTTAGCCCCCATGACAAATTGCTTTTCCACTTTTTGGACCGATTTAGATTTTTTTCAGAGATACTTTATCTGTGTAAATGTTTTAGGCCACAGTGGCCATGACCTTTGCTCACAACACAATAATTCAGGGCTGCGAACTTGTGATCAGACCTCAGAGTGAGATTTGGTTTGTGTGAGATGCTGATGGGGGGGTCTGGGGGCCCTCCCCCAGAAAATTTTGAAAATTATTGATCCTATTTCCTGCATTCTGGTGTATTTTAATAGCATTTTGTTAAAATCTTATGATAGAGACAACATTGAGGGATAATAAAAAAACATTGAGATTTAAAAAACTGAAAAAAACAGCAACAGCAGGCAATATTGAAAATGTTTCTTCATGTAAAATATGGATGAAGGTTCTGTGGCTGGATGTGCACAACACATTTCAGTATTTTCCATAAATGTATGCATAATTGAAATAACTCCATCAACCACTTGTAACATTTGTCTTTATAGGATTCTAATGCACTCAACAGCTTCAAGTTGACCACATCAGCCAACTAAAGATTGAAAAGTGCTTAAGCAAAAACAAAACCATCTTTATAACTTAAATTATCTATTCACTGAACAGAATTACAATCAGACACTAAACTCTGTCCCACAGGAGCAGGGTTACATGGACTAAAATCAGGACCAAACCAGGTCTGACCGGACCTCACAGGAGCAGGGTATCATGGACTAAACCCAGGACTAAATGAATGAATAACTTATTAACTCGGCCCAAAAATAAATAACAAAGTCTGTAAATTCAGAATAAATGGCACAACTGTATACAGGAACAGGAAGAGAAAAGGAAAAAATGAATTTTTGTGAGCCATGTTGTACTCCCTGAGGCTTCAGAAAATTCACCAGTTACTTGTGGTGCAGTTTGTATCTGTGATTTATCTTTGAGAAATAAAACTGTGTCATTAGCTAGCTGTGAAATCTTTATCTCACGATTGAAAATGACTAAACCTTGAATATTTGGGTTGCAGGAAATATTTAAGAATAGGAGTTCAGCCACATTCAAAAACAAAAAACAGGAAATAGGACATCCTTGGCGTACACCTCTTGAGACAGAAAACCTCGTAGACATTCTGGGATATAAAATCACTGAGCTATTTATGTCATTATAAAACATAGTGATACTATTAATACATTTATCACCAAAGCCAAGAATTTTTAGGGTCTGTATAATGAACGAGTGTTCAATTGAATCAAATGCCTTGTAGAAATCTAGGAAAACCTTCAGTGCTTTTGAGTTTATATAATCTGAGTAATCAATTAGATCTAATATTAATCTGATATTAGAACTAATGTGACGCTTTGCCATGAAGCCATTTTGATTTTCACTTATCTCTTTTAAATTATTTTTCAGTCGTTTAGCATAGACTTTTTCTCAGATTCTGTAACTGATATTTAAAAGTGAAACAGGTCTCCAGTTTTCTATTATTAAGGGATCTTTACCTGGCTTAGGAATCAAGGTTATCAGACCTTGCTTCATGGTTGTTGTCATTTCTTGTCTGCTAATGCATTCGTTATAAATCAGTAAAAGATGTTCCTTAATCAAATCCCAGAAGCAAAGGTAAAATTCGACTGTGAGCCATCACTTCCAGGTGATTTTCCTCAGTCTCATTGAATGTACAGCATCAGTGATTTCTGAACCCAGAATGTCAGCTTCACATGTCTCTTTAAATGAAATCAAGGGTGTAAAATTTTGTATGTGCTTCATGAATTTATCACATTTTGTTTGATTAAATTCAGATGTATACAGGTTGGTATAAAACAAGGTAATATAATTGGAGATGATATTAGGATCCAGGCATACTAGCTCATTTATATTAAGAGATGTAATATTTCTTTTTCTGTTTCTTTTCTCTAATGCTAAAAAGTAAGTTGGGTTTTTCTCGCCTTCTTCTAACCACTTGGCTCTAGATCTGATGAAAGTGCCTTTCGCTAAGTTCACGTACATTCTGTCAAGCTCTTCTCTGAGGTTTTATAGTGTGCTTAGGTCTTCTTCAGATAAATCATGTTTGGAACTTAATAGCTGTAGCTGGTTTATTAGGAAATTCATTTTTTCATCTTTTATTTTTTTATTTCTTTACTACGTTTAATTGCAACTTCTCTCATTTTAAATTTAAAGTATTCCCATTTTTGAATTGGATTCATTTCTCTATTACTGAATATATCCTTAGCAAGTAATTGTACCCCTTCTTTAATTTTTTTTATCATCTAATATATTATTGTTTAATTTCCAATAGCCTCTTATGTTAGAATTCTCTTTTGATCCTGTTAATCTTAAACTTATTAATTTATGATCACACAGTGGAGCATGAGTATGAGAAATATCTAAAACAAACTGTAAACTCTGTGATGAGATGAACCAAAGGTCAGTTCTTGACTGTAAACTTCTGCTGGTGTTAGACCACGTGCAGTCTGTGACATTGGGGTTCATAAATCTCCACACATCTGTTAGCAAAAGATGATCACTTATAAATGAGGTGGATTTAAAGCCCAGTAATGATGCAGATCTTGGAGGATGTCTGTCCATGTAATCATCTGGAGCATCATTAAAGTCTCCTCCTATGATAATAGTAGAATCTTTGTATTTTTCCTTTAAATCGTCCAAAGCTGAAGAGAGTTCAGTAAACATGTCCTTTGCTTGCGATGCTCTGTTTGGTCCATAAACATTACAAATGATAGACATCAAATCATCCACCTTCAAAACTGAAATGATCCAGCAGCCTTTGTTTGAAGCTTTGGTTTCCAGAATATCACCGTTAAATCTGTTTAAAAGTACTGCCACTCCAGCTGAATAATTGTATACAGGCAGTTATAGTAGCAGCAGCAGTACATGCATCTGCTGATGTGGGATTATTTCTGCCTTTTCAGCTTTTTAAAACACAGAAAATACACAAAGGATTTATCATTTCTTCACTATGTTGAAGCCTTAGTTTATACTGTGTTTATACATTTGTCTCTGTAAAATAGTGCTCTGACAGATGAAATATCTCTTGTACCTTGTAGTGTTTGCTTAAAAAGTAGTGTGGTTAAATGTAACATTGACTACATTTTCTAGCAATTTTGATGTTAAAATTAATTAAGGTGCCAGTGCTTTGTTCCATTATGTTACAATCAGTTCTATCGGTCAATTAGGACATCATGATAAGTATAATATCGTTTATTTAAGACATGTTGCATGAGGAAATGTTAACATACTGTTAATTACAGTGTCATATTAATTCTCTGTGCTGTGTTAAAGACCAGTTCAGCTACTTTTGTGCAGACATGTTGAGATTCTTCTTCTTTCTGAGAAAACATGCAGTCGTGCTTTATTTTAGTAGCCATTGTCTGGTCTTTAGCCCTTTTGTGTTTTGAATTAGTTGTTTCAGTTTGAGTCAGCAGAGTAAGTAGATTTTTCCCTCTGATGAAAAAACACATAGTGAGGACATTAGATGTGTCTTGTACATGCATGTTTTGCTGCTCATATTGGTGCTTACTGTTTCATAGCAGTGCTTTTAGATAACTGGGTTTTTTTTTTCACCAGCCTTTGGACAGCCTTTTGGAGAGCCTCTGGATTGCCCTTGGACATCCTTTGGTCAACCACCTCTGCATCACCGCGTATCCTTTCATCCATTCATCCATCCATCCATCCATCCATCTGTTTTGTGTGCCTTGTTCTCTCTCTCTTTGTCTCTCTCCCTCCCTGTGTTTGTCGGTCTCTCTTGTGCTCTTGTGCTGTCTTCCAGGATGCCTCGGAAGGGGAGACGCTCCCAGGCCCAGAAGCAGCGCTGGAGGAAGCCGGACGCGTCAGAGATGCCCACCCCTCCTGTCGACGCACCCCACTGCACCCGCTCTCCCCAGTACAAGGTATGTTTACACCCGAACTGACATGCTGACTTGTGCAATACAGAATGTGCTAAGTTGGACACATTCATGGCATCCGCACGATGTTGAATTAAATAAGTGTATTATTTGCTCACAGAAGGTTGGTTCCACCTTGCCAGCCGGACGGTTCTGGGAAGAGCGGCAGGCGCGTGCAAACCTTATTGCACGTAAGTACTCAGCTGTTTTTATCATGAAATATCTTCACAAATCATATTTAGTGTACCACCAACAATTACCCGTTGAACACAGATTCTGCTGTTCTCATACAATAATAGAAAATGGTGGTTGTTGTATGAGCTCTCTTTGTTTGAAATCCATTTTAAATCCTCTTTTGCTCTGTCTTCTTGTGAACAGGCCGTGGCACCGGTTACCGCCACAAAGCTTTGAAATGGCCAACTTCACCCTTTACTGGGCGCAACCACAAGTTGGTCATTCCTCCTGAGCGCCCTGGAAAGAAGGTATAATTATTAATTGTTGCTGTTCGTTTTCTTAAAAAGTTCTTTTGACTTTCATACTAAAACTGTGGTGTTTCTTTTTCAGTTCATTCTTATTGTCGGGGACTCCCATCTACGTGCTCTTGTAGATGGCTTTATTGGGATGCCAGAGTCTCGGCTGAGCTTTGGCTTCCTGTCGATCCCGGGGGCATCTGCTTCTGAAATTCGCACTGAGGTTCTGCACGCTGCAGTTCCTCGTGCACCTGATGCCGTCTGCGTCATGGCCCCTGGAAACAACCTGTCCAGCACCACTGTTGAGAAGGCCGGTGTGGATTTTGCCAATCTCCTCACCACTTGTGGCAACCGCTGGTCCAAGGTTTTTGTGGTCGACTTTCCTCCCCGCCTGGTCGTTGACGTCCAACACCAGGACCTGCTTCGCCAGGAATATAGACGTGTGGCTGCTCGTATGGGTAAGAGGAAAAACATTGTTTTCATCCATTCCATTCACTGAATGAACAAACTAGAAAGACGTGACCTACATTTTAACAATTCTCAAGTATCAATGGATATTTTGGTACAATGATGACTTTTTTTTCAATTGTTTTTCAAGGTGTAAAGTTCTTCAACACTGCAGAGCACTTCCCCCTGAGTGATTTGGTGCTGTGGAGCAAGGATGGTGTAAGTGTAGTATGTTGTGAAAAACAGTTGTTGATTGGACAAGTTTGGTTCACGGCAGATGTTCACTGACATTAAAACTGTTTGTGTGTTTTTTTTTTAAATTTCTTATTTATGCAGGTCCATCTGAGTGATCGTGAGGGGATGGGGATCCTCGTCCAGTTGTTCTGGTCCGCTGCCAGCGAGCAACTGGTGACACCACCTCCTTCGCCCCGGATCTCTCCTCAGCCTCCAGTTCGGAAAGCTACAGTGAGAGAGAGATCCCCTGCTCCACCCAGCCCGAAACCCCGTGAGCGGAGGAAAATTGGTCAGGGCGGCAAGGTAATTGATAAATTGCTTTATGTTTTTTAGACTTTTTTTTGTGACACCATGTATTGTGATAATAATGGAAATAATATGTGTACTGTGGTAAAAAACATTAGTTATAATTCACTGTGACGCTTTCTGTGTTTGCAGACGAGCCATCCTCGGGAACCTCCCCGGTCCAGAGGTTCACCAAAGCCCAGGATGGCTCAACAGCAGGTTTGTGATTCTTCAGATATTTCTTTCAGATGCTATTGGTTGTGTTTTGACGGGACAAACTGTAATTAGTAGTGTCTGCTTTGTGTTTTACAGGTGGAGGAGAGCTTCCTTCCACTGAACCCCGTCTGGTTCAGCAGCACAGCCCTAAGTGCCATGGAGAAAGTGTCTCCCTCACATATGTCTTGCCTGGCGGATTTCAATGCCATGGAGAAAGTGTCTCCCTCCCGTGTGTCTTGCCTGGCGGATTTCAAGGCTTCCCCTAAGCCAAAGAAGGTAAGTTGATTGATTAAAATTTTTATCTCCCACGGAAGGATTGTATGAATGCTCAAACCTGTAATTCCTGACAGTTAATTCTGCAGATGTTTTTTTTAGTGTCATCTGCAATTAAGTAAAACTAGTTCATAACAACAGCCACAAATAATAACAGACTTGAATCAGCTACACAGAAATGTAGTTGTAAATTGTTGGATAGCTGTTCAACTCCATTTAATTGGTATCTCATTTGGTTGCTGCTGACTCCATTCCACAGGCATCTACATTGTCCACACTGACACTTGCTGTGTTTTTTCTCATCTGTCATCAGCCGTTTGACTCACCCCCGGCCAGATTGTCCTGCAGTTGGGGCAAGACAGAAACCCCTGTTTGTTCTCCCATTGCAAAGGTAAGGATTAGTCCTCTTCTCATCAATATGCATCATCTGACTGAAAATCATCGTCATTTCACTGAAGTTTTGTTGTTCTTTGTTTAGATCGCCAAGATGATGACCCCCTCACCGAATGGACAGGCCTGGACAGCTGATGATGCGGGCTGCAAGCCTCCTTCTCCTGAGAAGGTATATTTACCTCTCTATAATCAATTAAAAGAACATTACAAAGCAGGCATCTCCATTTGTGGCCATTTTTGTCGTTCCTGTTTTTTTTCTGGCACATTTACTGTATAATCACAGTTCTAATGAATCGCTAGCATTAGGAAAATTGAAGCTACTAGCTAGCTAGCTATCAGCTACCAATCTAGCTTATTCGTTAGCTTTCTATCTTTCGGGTAGCTAGCTTTGGGACAACTGAATCTACTGGCTCGCTAGCTGGCAGCTAGCAATCTAGCTTATTCAAAGGCTAGCTAGCCGTTAGCTAGATACATAGCTTTTGGATAGCTAGATAGCTAGCTTTTAGACAACTGATGCTATTTAGTCGTTAGCCAACTATCTAGCTATTGTGTTGCTTTATTTAAGTGTCACTGTTATTGTCATTTATCAGATGACCCGAACACCGACTCCATCACAAACCAAGTGGCCCTGGTTCATGACAGCTGCATCCACCTCAGCTGATGCACCAACAGACAATGTAAGTTTATTCCTCTATGATAGACATGTTAGACAATACACGAGTATTTTTTTGTAAAGTCATGATTGTTTTTTTTTTTTTTCGTTTACTGCAGTTAAAAATATTTTTTTGGCAATTGAGAGAACTGTTATTACGCTGGTCACAATAGAATAAGCTACCTGTAATGCTGTGTTGTGTGCCATTGCTTTCACAAAGTAACTCTTGCTTCTAATCAGGGTTTTACATTAGCACTAGCCACGGGCAAAATTCATGTTGAAAAGGTGAATAAAATATTTACATCACTTGCCATTGGCATGCTGGAAAAAAGTCAGTGGAATACTGACTTTGCTATGTTATTGCATTTCAGACAAACAGGAAAAGTTTGTGGTCCAGGCAGTCTTCAGTAGCCTTCAGTCTGTACAGTAATGTTGATCCCATGACCATCAACTGTCTGTTAGATGAAACAACTCTGATGCTGCAGTCATAAGTTGTCTGCTCAAAGCACCCTCCTTAAGCCTCCTCACAAACATTGAAGCAAGTCCCATTACGTTAAAATAGTAATGTCATATTGAAATCTGTGTTGATGTCTACAGAATAGGAGCTAACGAGTAGATTAAATTAGGTGACATAGGGTTATTATGTGTTCATGGTCTCAGAAAAAATGTAAGTCATTATGATCTGTTCAAATGCAATTTCAAGAAAAAAAGAAAATATGTTACAATGCCCTGGAAAAAAAATCCCGGAGGGTAATTCTACAAATACAATAATACAACAAAACACACAGACACATATATATGTACACACACACAGAGTATGTATGTGTATATGTATATATATACATATATATATATATATATATGTATATGTGTATAGAGAGAGATAGATGTGTAAAATATATATTAATTTGTATAATATATTATATACATAATATACACATAGACATAATATGCGTGATTGCAATAAACGTACAAATATGTATATTAAACTAGATAAGGTAATAGTAAGCAATAATACGCTAAAATAATGCAAGCTTTCCATAAATTGGTGAGAGGATGTTCATAATGTTGGAACAATAAAAGTTGTCACTGAAACATTAAATCATATGATCCTTTAGCTGAAGAAGCTAGTACTAATGCCGAACTGGAAAAAATTAAGCTGTCTGAATAAATAATGAAAATATAATAATTACTGATCACAATTTGTCATAATTTCAGGATAAAACCAGGAGCGAGAGTCACCGTGTGGAGTCAGTCCGGGCCAGTCATTCTCAGAATGATAGGAGGTACAAAGTATTTTCCCGCAACCATCAGTGTAGCTGTAATGCATTGACATTTCTGGCATACCACACTGAGGGCTGTCAGTTCACCAGGACTACACTCGATAGAGTCCTGGCTCAGGGAGACGCGCTGTATGTCGGAGTCAAACAGCAGTTGATTCGCGACAAGACCTTCCAGAGCAATCACCTGGCAGTCGAGGAGATGCCAAAACAAGTCCTCACAGACAGACATTTGTATAATGTCAACATGTCTGAGATCAGGTGTGGCTTTTTAAAAACTCAAGTCTCGAGCCCTGGAAGACGGCAGTGGTGGCTTCCGCTTGCCACCCAGCTGGAGTGTCTTTCAGCAGAGGTTAATCAGGCTTTAATCATCATTTCACCCGAGGTTATCGCTGTTTTCCGTGGTCAGTCCGGGAGGTATGGAGTGTTTGATTCCCACTCCAGAGACTCAAGAGGATTACCCTCTCATTCCGGGAGGGCGATCGTCATGACTTTTGCGGAACTCAGTGACCTGGCTAACCACCTGCACACACTCTTTAGAGACCGTGGAGACTCTGCAAGTTACGAGTTTGTCCCGGTTTCTTTTCAGACTGACAGCCCCAGTGCCTCACATCAACAATCCCCGGAATCCGAGGTTCAACATGAAGTGTCTGAACCTGCTCTCCTCGCATTGCAGGCAGACAGTGGGATGGCTGTCAAAATTGAGGAGGACGTTAAAGGTTCCTCAGCTGTCCCACAAGCAATAAAGCTCTCTAAATTGGAAAAAGATCGGAGGCGAAAAGCCAAGAGGAGAGCATGTGACAAAAAGGAACAACTGAAAGAAAAAATTGGGAAAAAAACTGGTGAGAGAATCAGGTATGCCAGCTGTGCCGAATTTCGCAGGAAGAAAATTCAGGCACACAGTAAGTGTGTGCAAAAGAACCATGAACAACGGCTCTTGTCTTCTAAAAAATACTATGCGAAGTTCAATGTCAAAATGCGAGACAGCGTAAAAAACAAATACATGACAGATTCTGCTTTTCGGAGCAGGAAACAAAATTATATTGTCAAGAGGTACAGAATGGATCCAGCCTTTCAGAACAGGCAGAAAAAGTATGTTGTCCAGAGGTACAGGAAGGATCCAGAGTTCAGGCTACATCATATTCAACGCTGTAGCCTGCTCAGAAGACGCAGGTTGGCTGCCAATCCTGACATGCGTCAGAAGTTGTGGAGAGCACTGAGCATCAGGCGGAAATACCGACAGCTCGGAAACTCTCGCCAGCCAGTGCTCACTTCAGTGATGGCAGCGGCAATAGCAGCATTCCGTGAGACCATCAGCCATGGACCAACATACGTCTGTACCGTCTGCCACAGGACTATGTTTCCAAATCAAGTCAAGTCATGCAAGAGAGTTAAGTACTCCACCAACATCGACGTGGCACAGGCTTGCTTGACTGGAACATATGTGCATGTCTGTGACGCTGAGTGCTCCTCCCCTTGCTCAATGCCACCAGAGAGACTGCAGGAGTGGATCTGCCACAACTGTGACAGCCACCTCAGCCGTGGGAGGATGCCAACACATGCAGTAGCGAACAATTTAGAGTTGGCAGCCATTCCCCCGGAGTTGGCCCAACTCAACGTGCTGGAGAGACAGCTCATCGCTAAAATCCTCCCGTTTGCGAAGATCATCGCCTTACCGAAAGGACAACAGCGAGCAGTCCATGGAGCTGTTGTGTGCGTTCCATCGGAAGTGGAAAGCGTTGTCAACAGTCTTCCACGTCCCCTCCCAGAAGCACAGCTACTGCAGGTGAAATTAAAGCGTCACATTCGATTCAAAGGTTACCAGCACTTCTACACTGTCAACATGAAGAATGTGCTGGTAGCCCTGGAAAAACTCAGAGAGCAGCACGCTGAGTATTCCGATGTGACCATTGATGAACAGGCCACGTTCCAAAATCTCCTCCACGACTCAGACAACGAGTGCACGGATGATGCGCAGTGGGGAGAAGACAGCATGCTCGACGAGGAGCTGCTGGAGGCGGCTGATAGCTACACTGAGCCAGTCTTGGCCGATTTTGTGTCAGCCGCAGGAACGAGTCGGCCAGAAGACGACCAAACACGCAATACTGACATGCCATCACCAAGCACTGAGCTGGAAAACCGGTCCAATGATGTCACGACAGAAACCCTCTTGGAGGAGTCTGCCGATGACATAGACTCTCAGCACGACTGCATGGATGCTGCCCAGTGGGGAGAAGACATCTTGGACCAAGAGCTGCTACAAGTGTCTGACAGCTACCAGACCAATTTAGCTGCAGACATACCCACCGAACAGCAGGAGGAGCTAAGACCTGGACTTGCTCTGGACACCTGCATGCAGCCACCAGACATTGCGCAGGAAATACTTTCCTACGGAGATGGCATTTTCAGCGTTGCCCCCGCCCAAGGCAACAAACCAGTGGGATTTTTTGCAATCCCCAAACTGGAAGGCATGGCGTTCCCTGTGCAGTTTCCCACGGGAGAGAACACGCTGGATGAAGACCGTCCCATCAAACTTTCACCCAGCAGATACTTTAACGCCAGGCTTTTCGGGGCAGACACGCGGTTTGCCGAGGACCAGACTTACCTTTTCTTTGCTCAGTTTGTAACGGAGACGAACCTCGCGAGAGGAAGTATGTCGATACAAATGCGCAAAGGAAAGATGCGCACAAAAGACGGGCGTGCCATCAAAAACTCCATGCTCCAGGACAAAGAGGAGGTGGAGAGATTAATTCAGGCCAAAGAGGCCATGCGATTTATGCAGCCTCTGAGAGGCACACCCGCATATTGGAATAAAAGCCTGAGAGATTTGCATGCTATGCTCAGGCAACTCGGCAAACCGACGTTCTTTTTGACTTTTTCGGCAGCTGAGATGAGATGGCCTGAAATAATTGGGGTCATCAAATCTCAGCAAGGACAAACACTTGGTGACTTTTCCGAACTGGACTGGAAAGCCAAGTGTGACATTTTGCGCAGTAACCCTGTCACCGTAATGCGCATGTTTGAAAAACGTGTGGATGCCCTTATGGCAAAGTTGATCCTCTCACCAGCGCGGCCCATCGGCGAGGTGGAGGATTATTTTTACCGCGTGGAATTTCAGGCCCGCGGAAGCCCACACATTCACATGCTAGTGTGGGTCAAAGACGCCCCTGTGTACGGCGAGGACTTGGACCACACCGTATGCAGGTTCATTGACCGCCACATTTCCTGCCAGATGCCTGACCCCGAGAAGGACCCGGAGCTCCACAAAATCGTCTCGGAGGTTCAGGTACACAGCAGGAGCCACACCGGCTCTTGCCGAAAGGGAAACGTGGTGTGTCGTTATGGCTTCCCCAAGCTGCCGTTTGATATCACCTGGATCACGGAGCCCTTTGCTGCCGATGTGGAAATGGAAGATGGTCAAGACCAGGAAGAGGTGATGAAGGAACGGAGGGAGCAGATCCGTCGGCAGCAAAGGGAAGCAAAGGAAAAGCTTCGGCACCTGAGAGAGCTCCTCATGGATCCGAAGGCCTCCTTTGAGAGCTTGTCAGATCTCCTCCGTCGATGCGACTTGGAACACGACGCCTATATGAAGTGCGCCGAAAATCTGACAAGCGGGAGCGTGGTCATGCTGAAGCGGCAGCCGAACGAATGTTGGGTTAACGCCTATAACCCAGACCTTCTCCGCGCTTGGAACGCAAACATGGACATCCAGTACGTCCTGGACGAGTACTGCTGTGCCATGTACATGATGTCGTACATCACCAAGCCGGAGCACGAGATGACCGAGATCCTGAACTCGGTCGTGAAGACCAGCAGAGAGTCTGCTTTCAACCAAAGTGAGGAAATGAGAAAGATCATGCAGGCCTATGCGAAGCACCGAGAGGTCAGCGCCCAGGAGGCAGTGGCTCGCACGTGCAGCTTGCCCCTGAAAAAGTGCTCGCGGTCTGTGATTTTCCTCTCGACGGACGAGGAAGCCATGAAGATGAGTCTTCCTATGAGTCGCCTGAAGGACATGGCACCTGAGTCTGAAGAGGTCTGGATGTTGGGGGTACCTGAGAAGTACCTGTTCAGACCAAAGACTCCCGAGTTTCAGGGGATGTGCCTGGCTGAGTTTGCATCAGACTACCGGGTAGTCTACGGCGAGCAAGCACAGGGCCCCAGTGCCATTGCCCTTTTGTGTGACAAAGGACATATTGCCAAGAGGACAGCCGGAAAACCAGCAGTCGTTCGATATGCGCGCTTCTCTGAGACCAAGGCGCCAGAGAAACATTTCAGACGACTGCTAAAGCTGTACCTCCCCCACCGATCTGACGACGAACTCAACGACGGGGGTCGCACCTCGTACGAAGAGTTCTACAAATCCCGACGCGACGTCAAGGACATCGTGGAGCACAACAGGAAGCGATTCGAGGGACGAGGCGCAGGCATGGATAAGGCACTCCAGAACGTCCAGTTCGGTCCGGTCCTCAACGCTTGGAACACGTTCGCACCCGAGGTTGAGGCGGAACGGCAGGAGTGTCTTGAGCTCCGTGAAAAGATCCCAGAGGAGCAGGACGAAGACGCCGTGCCCGACTTTGAAGACCTGAATGTCGGTGAACCCGTTCCCCGAATCGAGGCGCCTCGGTTAAGTCCAGACTTTGTCCGCAAGATGTTTCAGAGTCTGAACGAGACCCAGGCGTGCGTCTTCTACGCTGTGCGCCAGTGGTGCCTTCGGCGTGTGTGGGGCCAAGATCCAGAACCGTTCCACTACTTTGTCTCTGGTGGAGCTGGTTGCGGTAAGTCCCACGTCATCAAGTGCATTCATGAGGAAGCAACGAGGATTCTGCGGCAGCTCCCGAGATTCCGGGACGCAGCTGACATGTCCCAGCCCACTGTCCTTCTGACTGCCTTCACGGGCACGGCAGCCTTTAACATCGCGGGCAAAACGTTGCACTCTGTCCTTAAGCTTCCCAGGTCCCTGGAACCGCCGTACCAGGGCCTGGGCAATGCACTTGATGAACTTAGAGCAGCTTTGTCTTCGGTGGAAATTCTCATCATCGATGAGATTTCCATGGTTTCCAAGAAGCTGTTTGCCTACGTCAACTGGCGATTCCAGCAGCTCAAAGGAAACCGAAGACCTTTTGGCGGCATTTCCGTTCTTGCAGTCGGCGACTTTTACCAGCTGCCGCCGCTGGGCAGGGCCAAGCCGCTCTGTGTCTACGAGGAGACAGAGTTCGATCTCTGGAGAGAGCGCTTCACCATGGTCAACCTCACTGAGATCATGCGCCAGAAGGATGACCGAGCGTTCGCCGAACTCCTCAATCGACTGCGTGTCAAGCGCAAGCAAGATCCTCTGTGCGCTGCGGACAGAGGCTTGCTCATGAGAGCCGTCTCTGACGGCAAAGATTGCCCGCCAGGAACGCTGCACGTCTTTGCCACCAACAAGCAGGTGGATGGTCACAACGCAGCCACCGTGGCCTCCCTGCTTAAAGGGGACGTCAAAATAGCGGCCGAGGACTACAGGAAGGATGTCGCTACCGGCAGGAAGGTGCCTGTGCCCAACATCAAAGGCACCAAGAGAGATTTGCCTGACAGCATAATGGCAGCTGAAGGAGCAAGAGTTATGCTGATCAGGAATCTCAACGTGGAGGATGGCCTTGTCAATGGAACCTTTGGGACCATCTCCACCATTCTGCCTGACAGACGTGACCCTAAAGTCGTGAGCTTTCTTGGACTTAAACTGGATAATACCACAGCAGGACAGACTCTCCGCAAAAAGCTTCTGGGCCCCTCGGACGACTTGGTCTACGTCGAGAGATCCGAGGAGAGCATCGGTCGCAAGGGCGGAGTCGTGAGACGTCAGTTCCCCGTCAAGCTGGCCTTTGCGTGTACAGCCCACAAAGTTCAGGGAATGACGGTGACGTCGGCTGTCGTGAGCCTGAAACGCATGTTTCAGCCAGGCATGGCGTATGTGGCGCTTAGTCGCACCACTTCGCTTCAGGGTCTCACCATCACCGATTTTGATGAGACAAAAATCTATGCTGACCCTGCCATTACGACAGCTTTGGAAGACATGCGCAGCGCGAGTTTCCAGAGTGTTACTCCGCTGTTGCACCGCTTCAACCGGACGGAGCGACCAGATGCAGAGGTGACAATCGTCCATCATAACACCCAAGGGCTTCCATCTCACATGGTGGACCTGAAGTTGCATCACGAACTCAGGTTGGCAGATGTGCTTTGTCTCACCGAGACACATCTGTCAGGGTCCTCTGTATCCTCCTCCTTTGATCTGGAGGGATACACTGTGTTTCACCGCAGCAGACAGGCGTGTTACACCACGTGCAGGGACATGGCGTCAAAGGCCGGGGGTGGAGTTGCCGTGTACTGCAGGAGCACTCTGATGGCGGAGGCGCCGAGCTGCATGGGACGTGTCACAGATCTCGAATGTCTGGTCGTGAAGGTTGAGGTCCCAGTCAAAGTGCTAATAGCAACTGTGTATAGACCCCCAGATTTTGGTTTGCAAAAGTTTCTGCCAAACCTCAACGCTCTCTTGGACACATTGGAACTGTTGGATCACCACCCCATTGTTGTTTGTGGTGACTTCAATGAAGACCTCCTTTCGAGAGGCAAAAAAAGCATAAGAGATGCACTTCTGTCCAGAGGCTACAACCAATTGATCACAGAGTCTACCACAGACAAGAACACTGTGATTGATCACATTTACATTTCCCAACCTGAGAAATGTGTTCAGTCAGGTGTTCTCCAAACGTATTATAGCTATCACAGCCCGGTCTATTGCATTTTGACTGGCTAAAGCCTCACCAGCCAACACTGATTTTGTGTCACACACTCACTTTGTGACACATCAGCGTGTTGTGCTGTCCGATTTTACAGTTGTGTCACACGTTTTTCATGTGGCACATTGTTCTGCTGTGTTTTGTTCTTGGTCTGATTTGTTCTTTGAGTTCCAGGCCTGAGGGGGTCCAGGAGGTGCAGTGGTGAGATCAGACGTCCTCCCACAAGTCCCCTCCTCTCGGACGCCCAGTCCTTTTGGAAGTCTTCTACAGCCTCCCCATAGGCATGTCTCAGGTAGGAACAAGTGTTCAATAGATATTCGTTCTAATCGTGCACATCAATTTACTTAATTGTTGAAAAATGTCAAACTAATTGATATTAATTTGCCACTCTTAATTGTTCACCTTTTAGAATTTGGACTTGGCTTCCTGTGGTCCAGGGAGCGGGGTGTGTAGTGTGCAGTGTCGGCCGACGGCCTGTATAGGTCCGGTAACGGCTGTAGCTCCACATCTGCTTCCACGACCTGCTACGACGGGACATGCCTCAGGTAAAAACCGCAGTACAGATTTGCACTTGTTTCACATTTCAATTTTCCCAGTTAATTTTGATCTTTTAACACCCACAGACAACACAGAAGACCTCCAGAAGGCTGAAAGAAAAGGCTGAATGTTGTAAATAAAAAATGTATAGTATATGAAAATATTTCAAGTCTGAAGTGTCTTCTTTGGTTGCTATAATAGTACTACATGTACAGTATTTTGTATTGTATTGTTATATTGGTCCTTCTCTCTATGTATATGGGTCATTCCAGAATTAGAGGACAATTTAGGCATCCTAACCTTTGAAAAATCTACCCTTTATTTCATATTTTTCTGTCATGTATTTAGGAAAACCAGGTAGTAAGCCATTAAATAATGTGATTCGGCCAGCTCAGGCATTAAAGTTACACTTTTCATGAAATGTTTTATTTGATGTGCGCCATGCATAGTGCAACCCTGTTATGAATACTCAGGAACCTGAAAAAGTATATTTTTTCAAAAATGTTTAATAAATCCTTTACCATTAAGTGAAGAAGGCCACATGCACATTGGATAATCATTTAATTTCAGTTAAGACTTGACCTCTATTAATTTAAACAACTTTTGAACTCTGGCATGCCCAACTTTTCAATATTTGCATGTTTTTTTTTAATTAAATTGCAAATATTTGCTCAAATCTATTACAAATTAAATCATTCAAACCACTAAAAGGACAATAGGTCAAACCCTCATGAGTTTGGGAAAATCATTTAAGATTAGTTTAATAAAAATTATTTGGTAACAGTTGAAATTAGAGTAACAAGGTTGAATGGATCCATTACTTCTTATTATAGATCATAACATAAATTTGACAAATACTCACAGGAATGTTGTTTCATAACATCTTATGCTGTGTATTAACCTGCAATGCCTATCATTCAATTTCTTGCATATTTCAAATATTAGGTTTTGGGGCTTTGTCTTTCATATAGGTGTAACTATAACAAACTGGAATGTATGATATGAACATATTTTCAATAAAGGATCAGTGAGTAGGAATGATACATCAACATGTCACTATGACTGCAACTGGATCTGATCAAATATTCAATAGTCAAACATGAAAAACAGTAGTACTGCAGGCAGACAACTATAAAAATGAATGAGGATGTCAAAAGTAGTCATGAACAACTGATCAATGTCATAGAAAGCTGATGTCCAGGTTTAAATTCCGTGGCTGGCCAGAGCATCCCATACCTCTCTTGCAATGGCCATATGACATGAGGTAACATTCTCTGGAGGAGGAATGAGGGACAGCACATCCTCAAAGGGATACCAATGAAGATCATTCCTCAATGGCCAGACGAAACGATTTTCCCCCACTCTGCATACATTTCACCTGGCAGTGGTGCGACAGACCGGTAAACACATCCTTAAGAGTGACTTAAATCCAATTTTGACCAGGTGAGATCTTCCCATCTCTTCCTTTCAAAATAAAAGCACAGCACAATTTCAAAATAAAAGCCTGCCACAGACCGGAAAACGCCAGTTAAACCTCTCAGCTTCACACAGCCTTTAGAGTAACTCCAATCTAAATTTTGACCATGTGAGATCTTCCTGTCGCTGCCTTTGAAAATAAAAGCACAGCACAATTTTAAAATAAAAGCGTGCTACGGACCAGAAAATGCCAGTTAAACCTCTCAGCTTCACACAGCCTTTAGAGTAAATACGCCTCTCCCGCGTCGTTCCGGACATGCACCCATCCCGAGCCCCTCCCACGATTTCCGCACCAGCGGGAATTGTCTAGTTAGGGGCTCGGGCTTCGACACGAGCCACTCTCCTCTCCATTGCAAAGCAATGGGAGGAGAGTGGCTCGTGGCGAAGCCACGAGCCACTATTGTTCTCCTGTTGAAAAAGCGTTTATTATATTTTATTATTATTAACGTTTCCGCCGTTTTTCGATTCGTAACTCGTCCTAGGCCTTTGAGAGCACCAAAACAAATTATATATCAAAACGTGCGGCTTCATCGGGAATAGTGTGCTATGACTTTTCTAAGATATTCGTCATTTTATCGCAGAATTATTCGCAAAAAACTGCGAAAAAGTCCCATTGAAAATGAATGGGGAGTGAAAAAAATCGGCTGAAAAAATCCACTTTTTTCCAAACGCCACTCCGTCGCCATACATTCACCTAGAAACGTCATTTAACCATCAAAACGCAGTGATTTTTCTTGTCTCCGCAGGAATGTAGTTTATGTCAGGCTGAGATTTACAGTTTTTCATCAGTGAGTCCTCAAAAAAGTGAAAATTCTCAAAATCTGCTCTGGTTAGAGTGCGGCATGTCAGTTGGTAGAGTGGAGGAGAGGAGAAAAATCCGCCTGAAAATTTCTCGATCGCATCGCCCTCATGACCAAACGATAAGAGATAGGAGATTGAAATTTGGTCAGATTGTAAACAGTTTTCCTGGGATTCAAATGAATCCAAGTTTGAAGACCTAGCTCTTTCTGAAGTGAAATGGCAGGCAGCAGTTTAGACCAAAGTTGCACCGTTCTCTCCATAAGAACCAATGTAAACTGGATCATCTGCCTCATGGAGGGACAGTGTTTTTTAAATCGCTGTAACTCGGTCATTTCTCACAATATTTGGAAAATAATTACATTTATGGTTTGCCACGGCCTTCCTCTCGCTCACGGTGATTTCGGTTTTCAGCTAGCATTAACGGTTAGCCCACAATTAGCGCCAGAACGAGACGTTGCGCGCTGCTGCTGAGAAGCACTTTTCTGCTGTCTGTGGCAGGCACCGTTGCTATGGGGGCCCATAGCAACCGCCCTTACACACGCGCAGGCATGCTCCCAAGCACACACACAGACTCATTGGAGTGCCACACCCACCTTCACACCCAATACCTCCACAGGAGCTGCATTTCAGCCTGAAAATCAGTTCAACCTCTCAGCTTCACACAGCCTTTAGAGCAGGGGTGTCAAACTATGTTCCAACACACCTGATTCAAATGATCAGGCTCGTTATCAGGCTTCTGCTGAGCTTAATGATGGCTAATCATTTGAATCAGGTGTGTTGTAAGAAGGAAACATCTAGAACATAGAGGATAGTGGTCCTCCAGAAACTGAGTTTGACACCCCTGCTTTACAGTAACTCCAATCCAAAGTTTGACCTGGTGAGATCTTCCTGTCTCTGCCTTTCAAAATAAAAGCACAGCACAATTTCAAAATAAAAGCCTGCGTCGGACTGGAAACGCCAGTTAAACCCCTCAGCTTCACACAGCCTTTACAGTAACTCCAATCCAAATGTTGACCAGGTGAGATCTTCCTGTCTGTGCCTTTCAAAATAAAAGCACAGCAAAATTTCAAAATAAAAGGCTGTGAAAGACTGGAAACGCCAGTTCAACCTCTCAGCTTCACACAGCCTTTAGAGTAACTCCAATCCAAATTTTGACCAGGTCTGATCTTCCTGTCTCTTCCTCTCAAAATAAAAGCACAGCACAATTTGCCTGTTAGACTTCTCAGTTTCACACAGCCTTTACAGTAACTCCAATCCAAATTTTGACCAGGTGAGATCTTCTTGCCTCTCCTGCGCTGCTCCGGACATGCACCCATCCCGAGCCCCTCCCACGATTTCCGCGAGCGGGAATTGTCTAGTTAGGGGCTCGGGCTTCGACACGAGCCACTCTCCTCTCCATTGCAAAGCAATGGGAGGAGAGTGGCTCGTGGCGAAGCCACGAGCCACTATTGTTCTCCTGTGAAAAAAGCGTTTATTATTATTATCTTTTATTCACGTTTCCGCCGTTTTTCGGTCGCTAACTCGTCCTAGGGCTTTGAGAAAACCAAAACAAATTATATATCAAAACGTGCGGCTTCATCGGGAATCCCGGGCTATGACTTTTCTAAGAAATTCCTCATTTTTTCGCAGAATTATTCGCAAAAAACTGCGAAAAAAGTCCCATAGAAAATGAATGGGGAGTGAAAAAAATCGGCTCAAAAAATCCACTTTTTTCCAAACGCCACTGCTTCTCCATACGTTCACCTAGAAACTTCATTTAACCATCAAAACGCAGTGATTTTTCTTGTCTTCGCAGGAATGTAGTTTATGTCAGGCTGAGATTTACAGTTTTTCATCAGTGAGTCCTCAAAAAAGTGAAAATTCTCAAAATCTGCTCTGGTTAGAGTGCGGCATGTCAGTTGGTAGAGTGGAGGAGAGGAGAAAAATCCGCCTGAAAATTTAACGATCGCATCGCCCTCACGAACAAACGATAAGAGATAGGAGAATGAAATTTGGTCAGATTGTAGACAAATTTCCTGGGATTCAAATGAATCCAAGTTTGAAGACCTAGCTCTTTCTGAAGTGAAATGGCAGGCAGCAGTTTAGACCAAAGTCGCACCGTTCTCTCCATAAGAACCAATGTAAACTGAATCATCTGCCTCATGGAGGGACAGTGTTTTTTAAATCGCTGTAACTCGGTCATTTCTCACAATATTTGGAAAATAATTACATTCATGAAAAGCCACAGCCTTCCACTCGCTCACGGTCATTTCGGTTTTCAGCTAGCATTCACGGTTAGCCCACAGTTAGCGCCAGAACGAGACTTTGCGCGGTGCTGCTGAGAAGCACTTTTCTGCTGTCTGTGGCAGGCACCGTTGCTATGGGGCCCATAGCAACCGCCCGTACACACGCGCAGGCATGGTCGCACGCACATACACAGACTCATTGGTGTGCCACACCCACTTTCACACCCAATACCTCCACAGGAGCTGCATTTCAGCCTGAAAATCACTGAAACCTCTCAGCTTCACACAGCCTTTAGAGCAGGGGTGTCAAACTCAGTTCCAACACACCTGATTCAAATGATCAGGCTCGTTATCAGGCTTCTGCTGAGCTTGATGATGAGCTGATTATTTGAAACAGGTGTGTTGGAAGAGGGAAAGATCTAGAACATAGAGGATAGTTGACCTCCAGGAACTGAGTTTGACAACCCTGCTTTAGAGTAACTCCAATCCAAATGTTGACCAGGTGAGATCTTCCTTTCTTTCCCTTTCAAAATAAAAGCACAGCACAATTTCAAAATAAAAGCCAGCGATGGGCCTGAAAACACCAGTTAAACCGCTCAGCTTCACACAGCCTTTAGAGTAACTCCAATCCAAATTTTGACCAGGTGAGATCTTCCTGTCTCTGCCTTTCAAAATACAAGCACAGCACAATTTCTAAATAAAAGCCTGCGACAGACTGGAAATGCCAGTTCAACATCTCAGCTTCACACAGCCTTTAGAACAGGGGTGTCAAACTCAGTTCCAACACACCTGATTCAAATGATCAGGCTCGTTATCAGGCTTCTGCTGAGCTTAATGATGGCTAATCATTTGAATCAGGTGTGTTGTAAGAAGGAAACATCCAGAACATAGAGGATAGTGGACCTCCAGGAACAGAGTTTGACACCCCTGCTTTAGAGTAACTCCAATCCAAATGTTGACCAGGTGAGATCTTCCTGTCTTTCCCTTTCAAAATAAAAGCACAGCACAATTTCAAAATAAAAGCCTGCGATGGGCCTGAAAACACCAGTTAAACCTCTCTGCTTCACACAGCCTTTTGAGTAACTCCAATCCAAATTTTGACTAGATGTTATCTTCCTGTCTCTGCCTTTCAAAATAAAAGCACAGCACAATTTGCCAGTTAAACCTCTCAGCTTCACACAGCCTTTTGAGTAACTCCAATCCAAATTTTGACCAGGTGAGATCTTCCTGTCTCTTCTTTTCAAAATAAAAACACAGCAAAATTTCAAAATAAAAGCCTGCAAGGTACTGGAAACGCCAGTTAAACCTCTCAGCTTGAAACAGCCTTTACAGTAACTCCAATCCAAATGTTCACCAGGTCAGATCTTCCTGTCTCTGCCTTTCAAAATAAAAGCACAGCACAATTTGCCAGTTAAACTTGTCAGTTTCACACAGCCTTTACAGTAGCTCCAATCCAAATTTTGACCAGGTGAGATCTTCCTGTCTCTCCCTTTCAAAATAAAAGCACAGCACAATTTCAAAATAAAATCCTGTGACGGACCAAAAAATACCCCTCTCCTGCCCAGCTCCGGACATGCACACATCCCGAGCCCCTCCCACGATTTCCGCGAGCGGGAATTGTCTAGTTAGGGGCTCGGGGCTGCAGTATGCAGCCCGAGCCACTATTGTTCTCCTGTTGCGTTTATTATTATTTTTCACGTTTCCGCCGTTTTTCGATTCGTAACTCGTCCTAGGCCTTTGAGAAAACCAAAACAAATTATATATCAAAACGTGCGGCTTCATCGGGAATAGTGTGCTATGACTTTTCTAAGAAATTCGTCATTTTATCGCAGAATTATTCGCAAAAAACTGCGAAAAAACTCCCATAGGAAATGAATGGGGACTGAAAAAAATCGGCTGAAAAAATCCACTTTTTTCCCAACGCCACTGCTTCGCCATACGTTCACCTAGAAACGTCATTTAACCATCAAAACGCAGGGATTTTTCTTGTCTTCGCAGGAATGTATTTTATGTCAGGCTGAGATTTACAGTTTTTGATCAGTGAGTCCTCAAAAAGTGAAAATTCTCAAAATCTGCTCTGGTTAGAGTGCGGCATGTCAGTTGGTAGAGTGGAGGAGAGGTGAAAAATCCGCCTGAAAATTTCCCGATCGCATCGCCCTCACGACCAAACGATAAATGTTAGGGGAATGAAATTTGGTCAGATTGTAAACAATTTTCCTGTGATTCAAATGAATCCAAGTTTAAAGACCTAGCTCTTTCTGAAGTGAAATGGCAGGCAGCAGTTTAGACCAAAGTTGCACCGTTCTCTGCATAGGAACCAATGTAAACTGAATCATCTGGCTCATGGAGGGACAGTGTTTTTTAAATCGCTGTAACTCGGTCATTTCTCAGAATATTTGGAAAATAATTACATTTATGGAAAGCCACAGCCTTCCTCTCGCTCACGGTCATTTCGGTTTTCAGCTACCATTCACGGTTTGCCCACAATTAGCGCCAGAACGAGACGTTGCGCGCTGCTGCTGAGAAGCACTTTTTTGCTGTCTGTGGCAGGCACCGTTGCTATGGGGGCCCATAGCAACCGCCCTTACACACGCGCAGGCATGTTCGCACGCACACACACAGACTCATTGGAGTGCCACACCCACCTTCACAGCCAATACCTCCACAGGAGCTGCATTTCAGCCTGAAAATCAATTCAAACTCTCAGCTTCACACAGCCTTGAGAGCAGGGGTGTCAAACTCACTTCCCACACACCTGATTCAAATGATCAGGCTCGTTATCAGGCTTCAGCTGGGATTAATGATGAGCTGATTATTTGAATCAGGTGTGTTGTAAGAAGGAAACATCTAGAACATAGAGGATAGTGGACCACCAGGAACTGAGTTTGACACCCCTGCTTTAGAGTAACTCCAATCCAAATTTTGACACGGTGAAATCTACCTGTCTTTGCCTTTCAAAATAAAAGCAGAGCACAATTTCAAAATAAAAGCCTGCGACAGACTGGAAATGCCAGTTAAACCTCTCAGCTTCACACAGCCTTTATAGTAACTCCAATCCAAATTTTGACCAGGTGAGATCTTCAGGTCTCTGCCTTTCAAAATTACTTTACAGCACAATTTGCCAGTTAAACCTCTCAGCTTCACACAGCCTTTTGAGTAACTCCAATTCAAATTTTGACCAGGTGAGATCTTCTTGTCTCTGCCTTTCAAAATAAAAGAGCAGCACAATTTCAAAATAAAAGCCTGCGACAGACTGGAAACACCAGTTAAACCTCTCACCTTCACACAGCCTTTACAGTAACTCCAATTGAAATTTTGACCAGGTGAGATCTTCTTGTCTTTGCCTTTCAAAATAAAAGAGCAGCACAATTTCAAAATAAAAGCCTGCGACAGACTGGAAACACCAGTTAAACCTCTCACCTTCACACAGCCTTTACAGTAACTCCAATTGAAATTTTGACCAGGTGAGATCTTCTTGTCTTTGCCTTTCAAAATAAAAGCACAGCACAATTTCTAAATAAAAGCCTGCGACAGACTGGAAACGCCAGTTAAACCTCTCAGCTTCACACAGCCTTTAGAGTAAATATGCCTCTACCGCGCTGCTCCGGACATGCACACATCCCGAGCCCCTCCCACGATTTCCGCGAGCGGGAATTGTCTAGTATTTCCATTACTACCCCAATATCATTTTTTCTTCACGTTTTCGCCGATTTTCGGTCGCTAACTCGTCGTAGGCCTTTGAGAAAACCAAAGCAAATTATACATCAAAACGTGCGGCTTCATCGGGAATAGTGTGCTATGACTTTTCTAAGAAATTCGTCATTTTTTCGCAGAATTATTCGCAAAAAACTGCAAAAAAAGTCCCATAGGAAATGAATGGGGACTGAAAAAAAATGGCCTTGAAAAATCTACTGTTTTCCAAACGCCACTCCTTCGCCATACGTTGACCTAGAAACTTCATTTAACCATCAAAACGCAGTGATTTTTCTTGTCTACACAGGAATGTATTTTATGTCAGGCTGAGATTTACGGTTTTCAATCAGTGAGTCCTCAAAAAAGTGAAAATTCTCAAAATGTGCTCTGGTTAGAGTGCGGCATGTCAGTTGGTAGAGTGGAGGAGAGGAGAGAAATCCGCCTGAAAATTTCACGATTGCATTGCCCTCACGACCAAACCATAAATGTTAGGAGAATGAAATTTGGTCAGATTGTAGACAAATTTCCTGGGATTCAAATGAATCCAAGTTTGAAGACCTAGCTCTTTCTGAAGGGAAATGGCAGGCAGCAGTTTAGACCAAAGTTGCACCGTTCTCTCCATAGGAACCAATGTAAACTGAATCATCTGCCTCACGGAGGGACAGTGTTTTTTAAATCGCTGTAACTCGGTCATTTCTCACAATATTTGGAAAATAATTACATTTATGGAAAGCCACAGCCTTCCTCTCGCTCACGGTCATTTCGGTTTTCAGCTAGCATTCACGGTTAGCCCACAGTTAGCGCCAGAACGAGACATTGCGCGCTGCTGCTGAGAAGCACTTTTCTGCTGTCTGTGGCAGGCACCGTTGCTATGGGGGTCCATAGCAACCGCCCTTACACACGCGCAGGCATGGTCCCACGCACACACACAGACTCATTGGTGTGCCACACCCACCTTAACACCCAATACCTCCACAGGAGCTGCATTTCAGCCTGAAAATCAGTTCAACCTCTCAGCTTCACACAGCCTTTAGAGCAGGGGTGCCAAACTCAGTTCCAACACACCTGATTCAAATGATCAGGCTCGTTATCAGGCTTGTTGTAAGAAGGAAACATCTAGAACAGGGGTGTCAAACTCAGTTCCTGGAGGGCCACTATCCTGCATGTTTTAGATGTTTCCCTCTTCCAACACACCTGATTCAAATGATCAGCTCATCATTAAGCTCAGCAGAAGCCTGATAACGAGCCTGATCATTTGAATCAGGTGTGTTGGAAGAGGGAAACATCTAAAACATGCAGGATAGTGGCCCTCCAGGAACGGATCTTGACACCCCTGATCTAGAACATAGAGGATAGTGGACCTCCAGGAACTGAGTTAGACACCCCAGCTTTAGAGTAACTCCAATCCAAATTTTGACCTGGTGAGATCTTCCTGTCTTTGCCTTTCAAAATAAAAGCACAGCACAATTTCAAAATGAAAGCCTGCGACGGACTGAAAACTCCAGTTAAACCTCTCAGCTTCACACAGCCTTTACTCCAATCCAAAGTGTAACCAGGTCTGATCTTCCTGTCTCTGCCTTTCAAAATAAAAGCACAGCACAATTTCGAAATAAAAGCCTGCAACAGACCAAAAAATGCCAGTTAAACCTCTCAGCTTCACACAGCCTTTAGAGTAACTCCAATCCAAATTTTGACCAGGTGAGATCTTCCTGTCGTTGCCTTTCAAAATAAAAGCACAGCACAATGTCAAAATAAAAACCTGCGACGGACTGAAAACTCCAGTTAAACCTCTCAGCTTCACACAGCCTTTACTCTAATCCAATTTTTGACCAGGTGAGATCTTCCTGTCTCTGCCTTTCAAACTAAAAGCACAGCAAAATTTCCAAATAAAAGCCTATGACAGACTGGAAAACGCCAGTTAAACCTCTCAGCTTCACACAGCCTTTACAGTAACTCCAATCCAAAGTTTGACCAGGTGAGATCTTCCTGTCTCTTCCTTTCAAAATAAAAGCACAGCACAATTTGCCAGTTAAACCTCTCAGCTTCACACAGCCTTTACAGTAACTCCAATCCAAATTTTGACCTGGTGAGTTCTCGACATGCACACATCCCGAGCCCCTCCCACGATTTCCGCACCAGCGGGAATTGTCTAGTTAGGGGCTCGGGCTTCGACACGAGCCACTCTCCTCTCCATTGCAAAGCAATGGGAGGAGAGTGGCTCGTGGCGAAGCCACGAGCCACTATTGTTCTCCTGTGAAAAAAGCGTTTATTATTATCTTTTTTTCACGTTTCCGCCAATTTTCGGTCGCTAACTCGTCCTAGGGCTTTGAGAAAACCAAAACAATTTATATATCAAAACGTGCGACTTCATCGGGAATAGTGTGCTATGACTTTTCTAAGAAATTCGTCATTTTTTCGCAGAATTATTCGCAAAAAACTGCGCAAAAAGTCCCATTGAAAATGAATGGGGACCGAAAAAAATCGGCTGAAAAAATCCACTTTTTTCCAAACGCCACTCCTTCGCCATACGTTCACCTAGAAACTTCATTTAACCATCAAAACGCAGTGATTTTTCTTGTCTTCGCAGGAATGTATTTTATGTCAGGCTGAGATTTAGAGTTTTTGATCAGTGAGTCCTCAAAAAAGTGAAAATTCTCAAAATCTGCTCTGGTTAGAGTGCGGCATGTCAGTTGGTAGAGTGGAGGAGAGGAGAAAAATCCGCCTGAAAATTTCCCGATCGCATCGCCCTCACGACCAAACGATAAGAGTTAGGAAAATGAAATTTTGTCAGATTGTAGACAATTTTCCTGGGATTCAAATGAATCCAAGTTTGAAGATCTACCTCTTTCTGAAGTGAAATGGCAGGCAGCAGTTTAGACCAAAGTCGCACCGTTCTCTCCATAGGAACCAATGAAAACTGAATCATCTGCCTCACGGAGGGACAGTGTTATTTAAATCGCTGTAACTCGGTCATTTCTCACAATATTTGGAAAATAATTACATTTATGGTTAGCCACAGCCTTCCTCTCGCTCACGGTCATTTTGGTTTTCAGCTAGCACTCACGGTTAGCCCACAGTTAGCGCCAGAACGAGACGTTGCGCGCTGCTGCAGAGAAGCACTTTTCTGCTGTCTGTGGCAGGCACCGTTGCTATGGGGGCCCATAGCAACCGCCCTTACACACGCGCAGGCATGCTCCCACGCACACACACAGACTCATTGGAGTGCCACACCCACCTTCACACCCAATACCTCCACAGGAGCTGCATTTCAGCCTGAAAATCAGTTCAACCTCTCAGCTTCACACAGCCTTTAGAGCAGGGGTGTCAAACTCAGTTCCAACACACCTGACTCAAAAGATCAGGCTCGTTATCAGGCTTCTGCTGAGCTTCATGATGGCTAATCATTTGAATCAGGTGTGTTGTAAGACTGAAACATCTGGAACATAGAGGATAGTGGACCTCCAGGAACTGAGTTAGACACCTCTGCTTTAGAGTAACTCCAATCCAAATTTTGACCAGGTGAGGTCTTCCTGTCTCTTCTTTTCAAAATAAAAGCACAACACAATTTCAAAATAAAAGCCTGCGATGAACCGGAAAACGCCAGTTTAACCTCTCAGCTTCACACAGCCTTTACAGTAACTCCAATCCAAATTTTGACCAGGTGAGATCTTCCTGTCATTGACTTTCAAAATAAAAGCACAGCACAATTTCAAAATAAAAGCCTGCGACAGGCTGGCAACGCCAGTTCAACCTCACACCTTCACACAGCCTTTACAGTAACTCCAATCCAAATTTTGACCAGGTCTGATCTTCCTGTCTCTGCCTTTCAAAATAAAAGCACAGCACAATTTCAAAATAAAAGCCTGTAACAGACCAAAAAATGCCAGTTAAACCTCTCAGCTTCACACAGCCTTTCGAGTAACTCCAATTCAAATTTTGACCAGGTCAGATCTTCCTGTCTGTGCCTTTCAAAATAAAAGCACAGCACAATTTGCCAGTTAAGCCTCTCACCTTCACACAGCCTTTACAGTAAATCCAATCCAGATTTTGACCAGGTGACATCTTCCTGTCTCTGTTTTTCAAAATAAAAGCACAGCAGAATTTCAAAATAAAAGCCTGCGACGGACCGGAAAACACCGAAATACGCCTCTCCAGACATGCACACATCCCGAGCCCCTCCCACGATTTCCGCATCAGCGGGAATTGTCTAGTTAGGGGCTCGGGCTTCGACACGAGCCACTATTGTTCTCCTGCTGCGTTTATCTTTTATTCTTCACGTTTCCGCCGTTTTTCGGTCGCTAACTAGTCCTAGGGCTTTGAGAAAACCAAAACAAATTATATATCAAAACGTGCGGCTTCATCGGGAATAGTGTGCTATGACTTTTCTAAGACATTCGTCATTTTTTCGCAGAATTATTCGCAAAAAACTGCGAAAAAAGTCCCATAGAAAATGAATGGGGAGTGAAAAAAATCGCCAGAAAAAATCCACTTTTTTCCCAACGCCACTGCTTCGCCATACGTTCACCTAGAAACTTCATTTAACCATCAAAACGTAGTGATTTTCTTGTCTCCGCAGGAATGTATTTTATGTCAGGCTGAGATTTACAGTTTTTCATCAGTGAGTCCTCAAAAAAGTGAAAATTCTCAAAATCTGCTCTGGTTAGAGTGCGGCATGTCAGTTGGTAGAGTGGAGGAGAGGAGAGAAATCCGCCTGAAAATTTCCCGATCGCATCGCCCTCACGACCAAACCATAAAAGTTAGGGGAATGAAATTTGGTCAGATTGTAAACAATTTTCTTGGGATTCAAATGAATCCAAGTTTGCAGACCTACCTCTTTCTGAAGTGAAATGGCAGGCAGCAGTTTAGACCAAAGTCGCACCGTTCTCTCCATAAGAACCAATGTAAACTGAATCATCTGCCTCATGGAGGGACAGTGTTTTTTAAATCGCTGAAACTCGGTCATTTCTCACAATATTTGGAAAATAATTACATTCATGGAAAGCCACAGCCCTCCTCTCGCTCACGGTCATTTCGGTTTTCAGCTAGCATTCACGGTTAGCCCACAATTAGCGCCAGAACGAGACGTTGCGCGCTGCTGCTGAGAAGCACTTTTCTGCTGTCTGTGGCAGGCACCGTTGCTATGGGGCCCATAGCAACCGCCCTTACACACGCGCAGGCATGCTCCCACGCACACACACAGACTCATTGGAGTGCCACACCCACCTTCACACCCAATACCTCCACAGGAGCTGCATTTCAGCCTGAAAATCAGTTCAAACTCTCAGCTTCACACAGCCTTTACAGCAGGGGTGTCAAACTCAGTTCCAACACACCTGATTCAAATCATCAGGCTCGTTATCAGGCTTCTGCTGAGCTTGATGATGAGCTGATCATTTGAATCAGGTGTGTTGGAAGAGGGAAACATCTAAAACATAGAGGATAGTGGACCTCCATGAACTGAGTTTGACACCCCTGCTTTAGAGTAACTCCAATCCAAATGTTGACCAGATGAGATCTTCCTGTCTTTCCCTTTTAAAATAAAAGCACAGCACAATTTCAAAATAAAAGCCTGAGATGGGCCTGAAAACACCAGTTAAACCTCTCAGCTTCACACAGCCTTTAGAGTAACTCCAATCCAAATTTTGACCAGGTCTGATCTTCTTGTCTCTTCCTCTCAAAATAAAAGCACAGCACAATTTGCCTGTTAGACTTCTCAGCTTCACTCAGCCTTTACAGTAACTCCAATCCAAATTTTGACCAGGTGAGATCTTCTTGCCTATCCCATGCTGCTCCGGACATGCACACATCCCGAGCCCCTCCCACGATTTCCGCGTGCGGGAATTGTCTAGTATTTCCATTACTACCCCAATATCATTTTTTCGCCACGTTTCCACCGAATTTCGGTCGCTAACTCGTCCTAGGGCTTTGAGAAAACCAAAACAAATTATATATCAAAATGTGCGGCTTCATCGGGAATAGTGTGCTATGACTTTTCTAAGAAATTCGTCATTTTTTCGCAGAATTATTCGCAAAAAACTGCGAGAAAAGTCCCATAGGAAATGAATGGGGAGTGTAAAAAATCGGCTTGAAAAATCCACTGTTTTCCAAACGCCACTCCTTCGCCATACGTTCACCTAGAAACTTCATTTAACCATCAAAACGTAGTGATTTTTCTTGTCTCTGCAGGAATGTAGTTTATGTCAGGCTGACATTTACAGTTTTTGATCAGTAAGTTCTCAAAAAAGTGAAAATTCTCAAAATCTGCTCTGGTTAGAGTGCAGCATGTCAGTTGGTAGAGTGGAGGAGAGGTGAAAAATCCGCCTGAAAATTTCCCGATCGCATCGCCCTCACGACCAAACCATAAATGTTAGGGGAATGAAATTTGGTCAGATTGTAAACAATTTTCCTGGGATTCAAATGAATCCAAGTTTGAAGACCTAGCTCTTTCTTAAGTGAAATGGCAGGCAGCAGTTTAGAGCAAAGTCGCACCGTTCTCCCCATAAGAACCAATGTAAACTGAATCATCTGCCTCATGGAGGGACAGTGTTTTTTAAATCGCTGTAACTCGGTCATTTCTCAGAATATTTGGAAAATAATTACATTTATCTTTAGCCACAGCCTTCCTCTCACTCACGGTCATTTCAGTTTTTAGCTAGCATTCACGGTTAGCCCACAATTAGCGCCAGAACGCGACGTTGCGCGCTGCTGCTGAGCAGCACTTTTCTGCTGTCTGTGGCAGGCACCGTTGCTATGGGGGCCCATAGCAACCGCCCTTACACACACGCAGGCATGGTCCCACACACACACAGACTCATTGGTGTGCCACACCCACCTTCACACCCAATACTTCCACAGGAGCTGCATTTCAGCCTGAAAATCAGTTCAACCTCTCAGCTTCACACAGCCTTGAGAGCAGGGGTGTCAAACTCAGTTCCAACACACCTGATTCAAATGATCAGACTCGTTATCAGGCTTCTGCTGAGCTTCATGATAGCTAATCATTTGAATCAGGTGTGTTGGAAGAGGGAAAGATCGAGAACATAGAGGATAGTGGACCTCCAGGAACTGAGTTTGACACCCCTGCTTTAGAGTAACTCCAATCCAAATGTTGACCAGGTGAGATCTTCCTTTCTTTCCCTTTCAAAATAAAAGCACAGCACAATTTCAAAATAAAAGCCAGCGATGGGCCTTAAAACACCAGTTAAACCTCTCAGCTTCACACAGCCTTTACAATAACTCCAATCCAAATTTTGACCAGGTGAGATCTTCCTGTCTCTGCCTTTCAAAATACAAGCACAGCACAATTTCTAAATAAAAGCCTGCGACAGACTGGAAATGCCAGTTCAACATCTCAGCTTCACACAGCCTTTCGAACAGGGGTGTCAAACTCAGTTCCAACACACCTGATACAAATGATCAGGCTCGTTATCAGGCTTCTGCTGAGCTTAATGATAGCTAATCATTTGAATCAGGTGTGTTGTAAGAAGGAAACATCTAGAACACAGAGGATAGTGGTCCTCCAGGAACTGAGTTTGACACCCCAGCTTTACAGTAACTCCAATCCAAATTTTGACCCGGTGAGATCTTCCTGTCTCTGCCTTTGAAAATAAAAGCACAGCACAATTTTAAAATAAAAGTCTGTGACGGACCGGAAAATGTCACCAAAACCTCTCAGCTTCACACAGCCGTTAGAATAAATACGCCTCTCCGGACATGCACACATCCCGAGCCCCTCCCACGATTTCCGCACCAGCGGGAATTGTCTAGTTAGGGGCTCGGGCTTCGACACGAGCCACTCTCCTCTCCATTGCAAAGCAATGGGAGGAGAGTGGCTCGTGGCGAAGCCACGAGCCACTATTGTTCTCCTGCTGCGTTTATTATTATATTTTCTTCACGTTTCCGCCATTTTTCGGTCGCTAACTCGTCCCAGGGCTTTGAGAAAATCAAAACAAATTATATATCAAAACGTGCGGCTTCATCGGGAATCCCGGGCTATGACTTTTCTAAGACATTCGTCATTTTTTCGCAGAATTATTCGCAAAAAACTGCCAAAAAGTCCCATAGGAAATGAATGGGGAGTGAAAAAAATCGACAAAAAAAATCTACTGTTTTCCAAACGCCACTGCTTCGCCATACGTTCACCTAGAAACTTCATTTAACCATCAAAACGTAGTGATTTTTCTTGTCTCCGCAGGAATGTATTTTCTGTCAGGCTGAGATTTACAGTTTTTCATCAGTGAGTCCTCAAAAAAGTGAAAATTCTCAAAATCTGCTCTGTTTAGAGTGCGGCATGTCAGTTGGTAGAGTGGAGGAGTGGAGAAAAATTCGCCTGAAAATTTCACGATCGCATCGCCCTCACGACCAAACCATAAGAGATAGGACAATGAAATTTGGTCAGACTGTAAACAATTTTCCTGAGATTCAAATGAATCCAAGTTAGAAGATCTAGCTCTTTCTGAAGTGAAATGGCAGGCAGCAGTTTAGACCAAAGTCGCACCGTTCTCTCCATAGGAACCAATGTAAACTGAATCATCTGCCTCATGGAGGGACAGTGTTTTTTAAATCGCTGTAACTCGGTCATTTCTCACAATATTTGGAAAATAATTACATTTATGGTTAGCCACGGCCTTCCTCTCGCTCACGGTCATTTCGGTTTTCAGCTACCATTCACGGTTAGCCCACAGTTAGCGCCAGAACGCGACGTTGCGCGCTGCTGCTGAGAAGCACTTTTCTGCTGTCTGTGGCAGGCACCGTTGCTATGGTGGCCCATAGCAACCGCCCTTACACACGCGCAGGCATCGTCTCACGCACACACACAGACTCATTGGTGTGCCACGCCCACCTTCACACCCAATACCTCCACAGGAGCTGCATTTCAGCCTGAAAATCAGTTCAACCTCTCAGCTTCACACAGCCTTTAGAGCAGGGGTGTCAAACTCAGTTCCAACACACCTGATTCAAATGATCAGGCTCGTTATAATGCTTCTGCTGAGCTTAATGATGAGCTGATTATTTGAATCAGGTGTGTTGTCAGAAGGAAACATCTAGAACATAGAGGATAGTCGACCTCCAGGAACTGAGTTTGACACCCCTGCTTTGGGGTAACTCCAATCCAAATTTTGACCAGGTGAGATCTTCCCATCTCTGCCTTTCAAAATAAAAGCACAGCACAATTTTAAAATAAAAGCCTGTGACGGACTGGAAACACCAGTTAAACCTCTCAGCTTCACACAGCCTTTAGAGCAGGGGTGTCAAACTCAGTTCCAACACACCTGATTCAAATGATCAGGCTCGTTATCAGGCTTCTGCTGAGTTTAATGATAGCTAATCATTTGAATCAGGTGTGTTGGAAGAGGGAAACATCTGGAACATAGAGGATAGTGGACCTCCAGGAACTGAGTTAGACACCTCTGCTTTAGAGTAACTCCAATCCAAATGTTGACCAGATGAGATCTTCCTGTCTTTCCCTTTCAAAATAAAAGCACAGCACAATGTCAAAATAAAAGCCTGCAATGTACTGGAAACGCCTGTTAAACCTCTCAGCTTCACACAGCCTTCAGAGTAGCTCCAATCCAAATTTTGACCTGGTGACGTCTTCCTGTCTCTGCCTTTCAAAATAAAAGCACAGCACAATTTCAAAATAAAAGCCTGTGACGGACTGAAAACTCCAGTTAAACCTCTCAGCTTCACACAGCCTTTACTCCAATCCAAAGTTTAACCAGGTGAGATCTTCCTGTCTCTGTCTTTCAAAATAAAAGCACAGCACAATTTCAAAATAAAAGCCTGCAACAGACCAAAAAAATGCCAGTTAAACCTCTCAGCTTCACACAGCCTTTTGAGTAACTCCAATCCAAATTTTGACCAGGTGAGATCTTCTTGTCTCTGCCTTTCAAAATAAAAGCACAGAACAATTTCAAAATAAAAGCCTGCGACAGACTGGAAACACCACTTAAACCTCTCACCTTCACACAGCCTTTACAGTAACTCCAATTGAAATTTTGACCAGGTGAGATCTTCTTGTCTTTGCCTTTCAAAATAAAAGCACAGCACAATTTCAAAATAAAAGCCTGCGATAGGCTGGAAATGCCAGTTAAAAATCTCAGCCTCACACAGCCTTTACAGTAACTTCAATCCAAATTTTGACCAGGTGAGATCTTCCTGTCTCTTTCTTTCAAAATATAAGCACAGCACAATTTCATAATAAAAGCCTGTGATGGACCAAAAAATAACCCTCTCCTGCCCAGCTCCGGACATGCACACATCCCGAGCCCCTCCCACGATTTCCGCGTGCGGGAATTGTCTAGTTAGGGGCTCGGGCTTCGACACGAGCCACTCTCCTCTCCATTGCAAAGCAATGGGAGGAGAGTGGCTCGTGGCGAAGCCACGAGCCACTATTGTTCTCCTGTGAAAAAAGCGTTTATTATTATCTTTTTTTCACGTTTCCGCCAATTTTCGGTCGCTAACTCGTCCTAGGGCTTTGAGAAAACCAAAGCAAATTATATATCAAAACGTGCGGCTTCATCGGGAATAGTGTGCTATGACTTTTCTAAGAAAATCGTCATTTTATCGCAGAATTATTCGCAAAAAACTGCGCAAAAAGTCCCATTGAAAATGAATGGGGAGTGAAAAAAATCGGCTGAAAAAATCCACTTTTTTCCAAACGCCACTCCTTCGCCATACGTTCACCTAGAAACTTCATTTAACCATCAAAACGCAGGGATTTTTCTTGTCTCCGCAGGAATGTATTTTATGTCAGGCTGAGATTTACAGTTTTTGATCAGTGAGTCCTCAAAAAAGTGAAAATTCTCAAAATCTGCTCTGGTTAGAGTGCGGCATGTCAGTTGGTAGAGTGGAGGAGAGGAGAAAAATCCGCCTGAAAATTTCACGATCGCATCGCCCTCACGACCAAACCATAAATGTTAGGGGAATGAAATTTTGTCAGATTGTAAACAATTTTCCTGGGATTCAAATGAATCCAAGTTTGAAGACCAAGCTCTTTCTGAAGTGAAATGGCAGGCAGCAGTTTAGACCAAAGTCGCACCGTTCTCTCCATAGGAACCAATGTAAACTGAATCCTCTGGCTCAAGGAGGGACAGTGTTTTTAAATCGCTGTAACTCGGTCATTTCTCACAATATTTGGAAAATAATTACATTTATGGAAAGCCACGGCCTTCCTCTCGCTCACGGTCATTTCGGTTTTCAGCTAGCATTCACGGTTAGCCCACAATTAGCGCCAGAACGAGACGTTGCGCGCTGCTGCTGAGAAGCACTTTTCTGCTGTCTGTGGCAGGCACCGTTGCTATGGGGGCCCATAGCAACCGCCCTTACACACGCGCAGGCATGCTCCCACGCACACACACAGACTCATTGGTGTGCCACACCCACCTTCACACCCAATACCTCCACAGGAGCTGCATTTCAGCCTGAAAATCAGTTCAACCTCTCAGCTTCACACAGCCTTTAGGAGCAGGGGTGTCAAACTCAGTTCCAACACACCTGATTCAAATGATCAGGCTCGTTATCAGGCTTCTGCTGAGCTTGATGATGAGCTGATTATTTGAATCAGGTGTGTTGTAAGAAGGAAACATCTAGAACATAGAGGATAGTGGACCTCCAGGAACTGAGTTAGACACCCCTGCTTTAGAGTAACTCTAATCCAAATTTTGACCTGGTGAGATCTTCCTGTCTTTGCCTATCAAAATAAAAGCACAGCACAATTTCAAAATAAAAGCCTGCGACGGACTGAAAACTCCAGTTAAACCTCTCAGCTTCACACAGCCTTTACTCCAATCCAAATTTAACCAGGTCTGATCTTCCTGTCTCTGCCTTTCAAAATAAAAGCACAGCAAAATTTCAAAATAAAAGCCTGCAACAGACCAAAAAATGCCAGTTAAACCTCTCAGCTTGACACAGCCTTTAGAGTAACTCCAATCCAAATTTTGACCAGGTGAGATCTTCCTGTCTCTGCCTTTCAAAATAAAAGCACAGCACAATTTCAAAATAAAAGCCTGCGATGAACCCGAAAACGCCAGTTTAACCTCTCAGCTTAACACAGCCTTTTGAGTAACTCCAATCCAAATTTTGACCAGGTGAAATCTTCCTTTCTCTGCCTTTCAAAATAAAAAAACAGCAGAATTTCAAAATAAAAGCCTGTGAAGGACTGGAAAGGCCAGTTAGACCTCTCAGCTTCACACAGCCTTTTGAGTAACTCCAATCCAAATTTTGACCAGGTGAAATCTTCCTGTCTCTGCCTTTCAAAATGAAAGCACAGCACAATTTGCCAGTTAAACCTCTCAGCTTAACACAGCCTTTAGAGTAACTCCAATCCTCTATGTTTTACATGTTTACCTCTTCCAACACACCTGATTCAAATGATCAGGCTCGTTATCAGGCTTCTGCTGAGCTTAATAATAAGCTGATCATTTTAATCAGGAGTGTTGGAAGAGGGACACATCTAAAACATAGAGTATAGTGGTCCTCCAGGAACTGAGTTTGACACCCCTGCTTTACAGTAACTCCAATCCAAATTTTCACCAGGTGAGATCTTCCTGTCTCTGCCTTTCACAATAAAAGCACAGCACAATTTCAAAATAAAAGCCTGTGATGGGCCTGAAAACACCAGTTAAACCTCTCAGCTTCACACAGCCTTTACAATAACTCCAATCCAAATTTTGACCAGGTGAGATCTACCCGTCTCCTCCTTTCAAAATAACAGCACAGCACAATTTCAAAGTAAAAGCCTGCGACAGACTGGAAAACGCCAGTTAAATCTCTCAGCTTCACACATCCTTTAGAGTGACTCCAATCCAAATTTTGACCAGGTGAGATCTTCCTGTCTCTGCCTTTCAAAATAAAAGCACAGCACAATTTCAAAATAAAAGCCTGCGACAGACCGGAAACGTTGAAATATGCCTCTCCGGACATGCACCCATCCCGAGCCCCTCCCACGATTTCCGCACCAGCGGGAATTGTCTAGTTAGGGGCTCGGGCTTCGACACGAGCCACTCTCCTCTCCATTGCAAAGCAATGGGAGGAGAGTGGCTCGTGGCGAAGCCACGAGCCACTATTGTTCTCCTGTGGCGTTTATTATTCCGTTTTATTTTTCACGTTTCCGCCGTTTTTCGGTCGCTAACTAGTCCTAGGGCTTTGAGAAAACCAAAATAAATTATATATCAAACGTGCGGCTTCATCGGGAATAGTGTGCTATGACTTTTCTAAGACATTCGTCATTTTTTCGCAGAATTATTCGCAAAAAACTGCGAAAAAAGTCCATAGAAATGAATGGGGAGTGAAAAAAATCGGCTTAAAAAAATCCACTTTTTTCCCAACGCCACTGCTTCGCCATACGTTCACCCAGAAACTTCATTTAACCATCAAAACGTAGTGATTTTTCTTGTCTCCGCAGGAATGTATTTTATGTCAGGCTGAGATTTACAGTTTTTCATCAGTGAGTCCTCAAAAAAGTGAAAATTCTCAAAATCTGCTCTGGTTAGAGTGCGGCATGTCAGTTGGTAGAGTGGAGGAGAGGAGAGAAATCCGCCTGAAAATTTCCCGATCGCATCGCCCTCACGACCAAACCATAAAAGTTAGGGGAATGAAATTTGGTCAGATTGTAAACAATTTTCCTGGGATTCAAATGAATCCAAGTTTGAAGACCTAGCTCTTTCTGAAGTGAAATGGCAGGCAGCAGTTTAGACCAAAGTCGCACCGTTCTCTCCATAAGAACCAATGTAAACTGAATCATCTGGCTCATGGAGGGACAGTGTTTTTTAAATCGCTGTAACTCGGTCATTTCTCTCAATATTTGGAAAATAATCATATCTATGGATAGCCACAGCCTTCCTCTCGCTCACGGTCATTTTAGTTTTCAGCTCGCATTAACGGTTCGCCCACAATTAGCGCCAGAACGAGACATTGCGCGCTGCTGCTGAGAAGCACTTTTCTGCTGTCTGTGGCAGGCACCGTTGCTATGGGGGTCCATAGCAACCGCCCTTACACACGCGCAGGCATGCTCCCAAGCACACACACAGACTCACTGGAGTGCCACACCCACCTTCACACCCAATACCTCCACAGGAGCTGCATTTCAGCCTGAAAATCAGTTCAACCTCTCAGCTTCACACAGCCTTTAGAGCAGGGGTGTCAAACTCAGTTCCAACACACCTGATTCAAATGATTCAGGCTCGTTATCAGGCTTCTGCTGAGCTTAATGACAGCTGATCATTTGAATCAGGTGTGTTGTAAGAAGGAAACATCCAGAACACAGAGTATAGTGGTCCTCCAGGAACTGAGTTAGAAACCCCTGCTTTACAGTAACTCCAATCCAAATTTTGACCAGGTGAGATCTTCCCGTCTCTGCCTTTCAAAATAAAAGCACACCAAAAATTTCAAATAAAAGCCTGCGATGAACCGGAAAACGCCAGTTAAACCTCTCAGCTTCACACAGCCTTTTGAGTAACTCCAATCCAAATTTTGACCAGGTCTGATCTTCCTGTCTCTTCTCTCAAAATTAAAGCACAGCACAATTTGCCTGTTAGAATTCTCAGCTTCACACAGCCTTTACAGTAACTCCAATCCAAATGTTGACCAGGTCAGATCTTCCTGTCTCTGCCTTTCAAAATAAAAGCACACCAAAAATTTCAAAATAAAAGCCTGTGACAGACTGAAACGCCAGTTAAACCTCTCAGCTTCATACAGCCTTTACAGTAACTCCAATCTAAATTTTGACCAGGTGAGATCTTCCTGTCTCTGCCTTTCAAAATAAAAGCACAGCACAATTTGCCAGTTAAACTTCTCAGTTTCACACAGCCTTTACAGTAACTCAATCCAAATTTTGACCAGGTGAGATCTTCCTGTCTCTCCCTTTTCAAAATAAAAGCACAGCACAATTTCAAAATAAAAGCCTGCGACGGACTGAAAACTCCAGTTAAACTTCTCAGTTCACCACAGCCTTTACAGTAACTCCCAATCCAAATTTTGACCAGGTGAGATCTTCCTGTCTCTTCCTTTCAAAATAAAAGCACAGCACAAATTTCAAAATAAAAGCCTATGACGGACCAAAAAATACCCCTCTCCTGCCCAGTTCCGGACATGCACACATCCCGAGCCCCTCCCACGATTTCCGCGAGCGGGAATTGTCTAGTTAGGGCTCGGGCTTCGACAC
>NC_067116.1:265118-311035 GCF_021347895.1 Acanthochromis polyacanthus
CTCTGGTAACCCAAACTACTTTTGAACAGTAGTGTATAAACATAGCATGGAACTAAAGTAAACAGGTCAACAAGTAAGACTCATGGAAGCATTTATATGTGAGTGAAAAAAGTGAGGTGTAGGAAAGAGTGTATATATGTATGTACGCATGTAAGAAGATCTGATATGATCAACAGGAGCAACAGTCAACCACAATCTGTTGGAGTTTAAGCTTGAAGGTGGTGAGTGGAGTCAAAGTTAAAGTTTAGGGTGTTTTGAAAGGTGTTCCAGTTGTTAGCTGCTGCAAAGCGAAAAGAGTTACAGCCACAAATAGAAGTATTGGAGATGATGAGCTTTAAGTATTCACTAGACCTGGTACGATATGAATTATGGGGGAGATGAAGAAGAGAACATACGTAGGGAGTGTCTTGCCAGAATTGAATTAAAATGTGAAAAGATTGGACAGATTGTAATTTGAAACTTGTTACATCTTTCAAAATTGCTTGTGTTGGTTTTACGGCATTCAGACTTGATGTTTTGATTCAGTATCACAGTTTAACTTTGTTTGCAGCAAGTAGCATTTTACAGTGAGAAGAAGCTCTGATAAACCCACTGGGCTCCTACTATCCAACACCAAATTAACAGACAGACATATGGAATGGTGGATTTAAAGAAAGTGGCACATTTATCAGCAGTTTAACGCAGAAGGAAAAACAGAACTTCTTTACATATTGTGTATTGAGAAATCAAGAATTCTATCACATATTAAAAATTAATGGCTGTAATAAGAGTCAGAGTTTAGGATATATATTGTATATAACTTCGCTGGTTTCCCGCTGAAATCAGTTTTGGTTTATGTCCTCACTTTTGCTAGGTAACGTCATAAAGCTCAGGTTTAAGACAGCAAACTTCCTTGACCCCTGACAGACTAACATGACTGACCTCTTGCCAGATGGCCTCCATACAAAGCCTCGGCATCACCTCTGTGCGAACTTCTGTATCTCAAAACAATCTCTCACTGGATCATTTTTTTCACTGGTCATGTTAGCAATCATGTAGTGTCATGTTTCTGTCCACTATGTAATATTTACTCTCTTTTAGCTCTGTTTTTGGTCACTACCAACTTCCACAGTTCTTAAATGGTGCTAAATGTGCCGCTACATTCACTGATCAATGTCAGCTCACTCCTCCTGTGGCAGAAAATTATTCTGCAGAGTTGAGTTAGTCAATTTAAAATAGTAAAGTAGGAGGCTGGAGAACTAAAACTATAGGCTTCTCACTGCTCAAATATTTACAGGAACCACCCAAAATTCGATCTTTCAGCCTTTCTGTTTATTACAGTGTACGATCCAACAGTAACACTAACTTGAAGTGTATCAAAGCAGTAATAAATAGCAGTAACTGAATGTAGCTCCATGTCTATGAGCACACAGAAAAACAATAATGAAGGACTATTATGTTAGCCGACATTGAGATAGCAAAATTTGAGATAGGAATGCTGCTACTTGAAAACATCAAGAGAGCAGAAAATGTTGCTTTTTACAACGCTAAGGAATTCAGCGGAGTTATGTGACGATCATCGTACGTTTGTCCGTCTGTTTGTCTGTCTGTCTGTCTGTTGCATCATTACTCAAAAACAGATGGACGGATTTGGATGAAATTTACAGGGAAGGTCAGAAATGACATAATGTCTGGATAATATAGTTATATAAGTCTGGATCCACAGATTTGTTAAAGAGTTCTGTATCATTGTGAGATAGCGGCATGGCGTCATTGTAACCATGACAAGTGAACACTACATCAGCTGCCTGCTGACGATCGCATGATTGTGATCCTACTACAAATCCACCGCTGTGGACTTATCAGGACTTTTCGTCCCATCAATTCCCGCCCGCTACATATTTAGGTCACGCATTCAGTATCCGTACATAATGTACACATCCATAAACACACCTGTGCTCAGCGCAAGGTCATTTTTTATAAAGATTTCATCCGTACGGAAAATCAAATGATACAAAGACTGAGCAGCCTTGGCGGGCTCTCTGAGTTCCTTTCTTGTTGTATCTGCATTCTCCAAGATTGAACCAATTAGTTTTCAGACACAACAAAGTACCTACCATGGATGAGATAATATTTTTATTCTGCAAAAAACGATCCTGAAAGAAGTTCTACAGAAGCGGTTCTTGCAGTCAGAACAACACAAAGGTTCAGTCTGACCTAAAGCGACCCTCAAGTTTCAGCTGTGCAAAACAGACAAATGAGCTCACTTTAAAGCTTGGTAAACTAGCAGAGTAGACAGTTTTAAGTAAGTGAATGAGCACTTCTTGATCACATGGTCATTTGATTTAGTCATAAGTACATTTGGTGAATGCTTTGAATTTCAGATGTAATTCTGTGAATCTCTCTCACACGGTTGTTATGACAGATATCTCGTTGGCCCGTCTCTGCCTGTAGTCGAACGTTGCAAGAGGGAAACAAATCTGAGAGAACACAGATGGATTCAGTCCAAACACAGATCTCTGGTAGAGATAACAGTTTTCAGGTGCACGTCATGTTGCACAATAAGCCAAAACAGGGACAGACAAACACTCATCCAATGGATGACACATTCAGATGTGAAGACGGCTCCCACACTGCTCTCCTCGTGGTATTTACTGTCAGCATGATGACTGCGTGACAATACCATCTCTGCATCACCATTACACTCCGTAACACACACACTCTGTCTGCTGGATACGATGACTGCATGATACAGTTCATAAAATAGTATTCTCAGGAAACTGGTATCATCCATTTATCTATAATCTGATATTAATCACAACCTCCCCTTGGAAGTTACACAGTGTTACTCTTATGATTGCACTAGTGTTAAAGTGCATTCTGTTTATATTGAGACTTACAACAGGCTGCTTTGGGTGTCAGAAATAGAACTTTAATTTACATCCTGTCAGAAAACATGGAAATACAGGATGCAAATCTGTATTCAAATGTGGTTCTAACAAGAACTTGTTTCAAACATATCAACATGCCTACTTTCTCCTTGTGGCTTCTGCTTCCAGAAAGGTCACCAGCGGTTTTCATTTCGACACATTTCTTGGCTCATTTTACAGCTGGCAACAATTCACTGCTGTATTTAAATTACAAATGCTTGATATATGGTCATTAGGGAATCAGTTGTTTATAATTAAGTTGTTAATTATAGGTATGTTTGTACGAACACGGTCAAACTGTGCAGCTAAACATTGCCAAACTTAACCACGTTCTTCCACAGCCCCCTTTAATTTCTCCTCTGCTTTCATTCACATCCCCCTATATCTCCCTTAAATACACACACACACACACACACACACACACACCACACACACACCACACACACACACACACACACACACACACACACACACACACACACACACACACGTTTGTACTTCTATCTTAGTGAGGACATCCATAGGTGTAATGCATTTCCTAGAGCCTTACCCTAACCTTAACCATCACAACTGATTGCCTAACCCTAATCCTTACCCTAACCCTAACCAAACCTCAATTCATACCTGTTCTCTAAAAACAAGTCTTCACCCTCAAACATGGCTGTTTCAAAGTGAGGACCGGCCAAAATGTCCTCACTTTGTAAAAATGTCCTCACTTTGACAGTTAAATGCAGAAAATGGTACTCACCATGTAGCAAGTACAAGAACACACACACACACACACACACACACACACACACACACACACACACACACACACTCAAACAGTTACAATACCCTCTCTGCAGAACCGTTAGGCTCCCTCACATCATACACTCTGACTGCTGGTTACAGACTGTAAACATTAACAAGAGGCCTCTGAGTTCACCCACAGAGAACAGAGTACGTCACCCCCTTTAAACAGAACACAAATATGTCCACGCTCCCTCAAACTGCCATAAACACACACACGCACACACTTACAGTTGCAAACATTGCATGCAGAAAGCAGAGCTGTGTCAAAGCAAACTGCCAAACTTCTCTTTGTCTAAACATGAAACTGAGTCCGGCTGCATGCGGGTCAGCTTCAACAATACGGCTACTGATAATCACTGCACGTTACAGAAGCTGTTTCATTCTCAGCTCTGGCTCCTTCCTTCTGTTGAATAGACTTTCATGGTGTTCTGGAGGGATAGTGTGATATATTTTAGGCACTTGGTTGCTGTTTTATGTTATATTTCCGTGCCACTAAGTTTCAGAAGGTAGTATTCTGCCTGTTGCTTTTCCACAGGTAATTCCAAAGGACAATTTTCATCCAAAACCTATTTAAAATATAATGTTTATAAATGCACAACAGTAACTGTATTATCTCCATCACTTACAGTCAAGCAGCCACCTCCAGTCACAGGACAGTCACCTCAGCTCCAGTCTCACTCCACCTCTTTACTCATTTTTGGATTAGCCTGGAATTAGAATGAGTCAGGGACTGCCAGGACTGAGACACCTGGAGCTATCACACGAGCTTTAAAGCTTATCTTTAGGAAACCTTTACATCAGTGATGGCTCATCCATTTTTATACAGTCTGGAACTAAAACATTTAAAGGTTAAACATCTTCAAGAACCAGAACGGGAGGTCCAGCTGCTTTTTATTGAATCTATGATTAAGCTGGTCGTGTGGCAGAAAATGACTATGCTGCTGTTTGTATGTGTGAGATGAGATCAGAGACAGATCCTCTACCAGAGCGTACTGTAAGGTTAGACTTTAGAGTTTTTCATTGTGGTAAGAGAGATGTTGGCTGTTACAGCTTCTCTCATTTGGTTCAAACTAAAGCTAAACATTGTCTCTGGTTACCTGTTTAGATTAGAAATGTTTTAAAGACTTCACTACAGAGCGTAGAGCTGAAGAGAGACAAGCATCAGCCGAAAGGATTATTCCAACCAACACAATAAATGTTTTTATTATTCACTAATAACTGATGTAACTGGGGCTGGAGTCTTAGGGTGAAGGCAGGGTTCACCTTGGACAGATCACCAGTCTATCACAGGACTACACATAGATAGAAACAATCACACTCACATTCACTCATGTGGACAGTTTAGAGAATCACCAATCAACTTCAAGCCAGAGCCCTCAGTGAGAACCCATACAGGCACAGGGAGAACATGCAAACTCCACACAGAAGGCCTCTGAACTCCAAGGATCTTCTAGATGGGAGGCGACAGCACTAACCACCCCATCTACAGCTTTCAGACAGTCTTCCATTGAGACATCAAGTCAGTAAACATTCTTACTGTGACCAGGTCTGATGACCCTCGACTGCAGCTCATAGACTTTGGATGTGTCCACTTGGTAAAGCAGACCACACTGCTGCAGCTCCTGTTCTTCATCCAGCTGTTGGTCAGAGAGATGACATTGCTTTAAATCTCAATCTGCTCCCTAATCTCTTTTCGTTTATTGTAAGAAGCCCTGTGTATGAATTAAGAGAGTTTGACACGTGGTCGGTCCTCCACAGTCTGACAGCTGAACACATTGCTGAACGTAAACCATTCACCAGCGCTGCTCCAAAGTGAGACCGGTTGAAGTTGATACAGGAAGAGAGTTTTGGTGTGAACTCCAAGCAGTTTTTTCCTTCCAACAGATCACTGCAGCTTCAGTCTGATCTATCTTCTCTCAGACTGACAGGACTCAGTGAAGGTGTGTTTGTATCTGAACCCTGAAGATTTGGTCGACCCGGAACAGAAGTAGCAGCACCTCTGATTCATGATGCTGCTCCATCCTTCACCGAAATACATGAACCTGGTCTTTCATAACTTTAAACGAGCTCCAGTATTTTGTTTTGATTAATTATTGAGAAATAAAAGTAATTCAAATAACTTCAGCTATATAGCTAGTGAGGTTAGCTTAGCACACAAACCTTAGTTCAGTCCAAAGGCAACACAGGAACATGACACAATTCAGTACATGAATAGGACAATAGTGAGCACAACAAACATTATGATCCCACAGACACGTGTTGGTCCAGAAATGAAAGTGAAATAAAGGTGTTTCAAATCCTGGCTAATGTTGCTTGCTATCTTTGGACCAGCTTGGGAAATATCTGATAAGAGCTGGGAGTTTCACAGTAAGCTGAACTGTATTTTCATGCTTACAATATGAAACGTGTCAATGTCAGCATGTTAGACGTCACTAAAGAGACACTGATGTCTGTAATCATTTGGCTGAGGTCCAACACAAACACAGATTCCTTTACAAAGCAACACAAAAGCAGTCAGTCTCCACAAGATTAATAATCTGGCCCTTGACCTGGCCTTTTGTAGTGTTTGTGTGTTGAACTGAAAGCAGCACTGAGCTCAGCAGGTTGTTGTTTCTTGTGGAGTTTATGGATCTGTAGCTGTTTACAGCCTAAACTCCATTTAAACCTGTAGTTATGCAATTTAGATCTCTGCAACAGTGGGACTGACTGTTTTATCATGAATACGCTGTACACATGTATATTTTATCATCACTGATGAGACTTATGTACGTGATGGGAATCTAAAATAATGTCATTAGTTTCATACATATTTTATACGTTTTGAAACTTTTCTGCAGCACACTAGAAGCTACATGAAAATCACTGCCCTATTGAACTATTATCTCAAACAGTACAAATGTAAACATAAATTAATTTCTGTTGATCTCAGCTTCCACAGATAATCCTCAGAAAGATCCTTCATATCTGTGGTACCAGGACGGCCCTTGATATGCTCTGAAGAGGACGAAAGACAGAGATTAGACTGTGATGCTGATGCCGTACTTCAGCTACTTTACTGTAAAACATCATGCAGGACTTTACAACAATAAACTCTTTTTTCCTGTAAACCATTACTTTTGTATTTTCAAACTGTTCTGCAGCTAGAGTTCTTCTAACCTGAATTGCTGCGTTGAGTGGATCCACTGCTAACACTTCATTAATGCAAAATTTTAACACATTAGCTTATTCTCCAGCATGCACTGTGGCGTATCAGTCCTCTTATTAACCTCGATTAAAGGTTTCTTTGATTAAGAGAGTTCAGGGATATCATTTGTTCATTCTACTGTATTAAAAAACTTGTTGAACATGTATTTCATGTCAGTCCAGATCAACATTTGTGATAAATTGTACATTTTTGGTCTATTTATGACCATTTCCCTCAGTGGGAGCACCTTCCCAGCAAAAGCTGCTCAGCCAGATCATTCCTCTCTACACTGTGTTTAACTCACACTGTAAATTCCCGATAACTTGGCTGTGATCTCCACCTGGACGCCAGCAGTGAGACAGTAACTCTCGTGTTGTACCGGGCGGTTTGCTGTGTGAGGCTCAGACTGACAGACATGCTACCTGCTGGCTTTGATCACATGCTGCTGACACACAGCGCTACTCCTGCCTCCCCATGTGTTAACAGACATCACATTTCACCCCAAAACAGGCTGAAAAACACCATCCACTCCCACTCCCCTCACCTTGACCCCCTCATGACATCAGAGTTTCCATGGGAACCTGTCACGTCTAAACAGGGCCGCGCAGACAGCAGCCAAGTCATGATGTCATTGACACTTCAAAGCACAAGTTTAATGAAGGGCATGTGGAGCTTGGAGAGGGAGAGCGAAAGAGCAAGAAATACATTGTTTTTGAGGGTAATTAGTACAAATTTGCTGTAACTGTGTCATGTTTATACTGAATCTTATGAAGTTACACAACTGCTTTGGCAAAGTAGACATAGTGCTAGTAAGACCACCCAAAGAAAGAAGGAGATATGAATACAGTCCTTTTTCTATAGCTCAAACATAGTGCTGCAGTGGAAGTGTTCAGCAGAGTTGGAGAGCAGGAAGGTCCCTGGTTCCTAGAATGGGAATGTGGCAGTACAGGCATCAGTGGGTGGTCATGCCTAATTGGCAATGACATAGCCAACCACCCGAGGCGCACCCACTTATAAGAGGGGCGATCCCTACCTGCCATCTCTCTCTCGCTGCTCCTGACAGGTGATGTCATTTCCGGACCGGACGCTTTGCTTCGGACAGAGTGGCCGACTTGGTGCTCTCCAGGCTCATGTGTGTGTGTCATCTGAATGGCCTGCTGTGGTGGACGCTGGTAGCTGTGCGGTACCCTCTCCCTCTTCGTGGTGTGTGTGTCATACTGGTTGACCTGCTAACTGATCCCTCTGCTAATGGTGCGAGTGACGTCTGCAAATGGTGCGTGAGTGACGTCAGCATCTGCTGACCAGGTTTGCGGCCAGAACTCGAAACATACATAGCCACCAGCTACGGGGGACCGCTGCTGCTTTGTCTTTGTTTCCTTTTATGCTGCTTTTGCTTTTGTTTTGTCTCTTGGTTGTTGCTTTTTGCACCAAGGTTTTAATTGGCATTTAATGTAGGTATTTTAATGTGGCGATTGTGAATAGTGGGGTTAGATCCCTCTCCACATTTGTTTATTTCTTTTGTTTTTGTTCTCATTAGTTACTTTATTCAGTTTCTCTGCCTGTTTGCTTAATCTGTTATCTAATTTCTTTTGGTTTTGATATTTTGTCTGGGCAGAGGTTATTATTTTTGTTAATTGAATTGTGTTAATGTGACCCCACTAATTTCTTTTGTTGTTGTTCCCTTTAGTTGCTGAGGTCCGGTGGTGGTGGAGGTGACCTGGTGGCGGGGTTCCCCCCCCCTTCTCGTGTGCTGTGCTTCCCTGGGTTCTAGGTCTCCTCACTGAGTGTGTGCTGTGTGTGACTGTCACGTGTGCCTGGGTGCTTATATTTTTGGTTGGGGATTCTCCACCGACCTGTAGCCTACACACCCCGGTAAGCCTCAGCGTTAATTTAGTTTCCCCCGTTCATTTGTCCCTGTGTGAATGGTATTTTAGTGTTTTAACTTGTCTGTTAAATAAAGAATATGTTTTTTTGAATGGAAACGTGTCTTCTCGCCCCTGAGTAAAACGAACTTGTGTGCCTTAAGGGTGAACTTGATTGAAAACTTACTTCCTGGGGCGAAATTCCCCAGGTGGCGTTGTCGGTAACAATATAGTTAGTGTATGATTTGACCAAGACTGTCATACTACAGCCGCTCCGTAACACCCCCTCGTCTCGCCACAATCTGGCGTTGTCGGCAGGATTTACTCATTTAACGGCAGAGACACGTGTTCCTCCTTTGTTTTGCTTGGTGTTTGTATATATGTATCTTTTTCTTCTTTCCTGTGCCCTAACGATGTTTTTCTTGTAGGCACATTGAAGCAGTGGTGTTTACGGAGACAGAGCAGCAGTAGTTCCCCAGTCGTCCCTTGCGTAGGTTTTGGTGAGAACCCTTCCACACACTTCACCTGTCGGCCTCATATCCAAGCATACTTATTAGCCTGTTAAGTTTTGCTGTAGTCATGGAGACCGAGTTGCAGGAACTCCAGGAATTGGTGGCCCAGTTAAAAGCTGACAATGAGCGCTTGCGGCGTGAACAGGTTGACCCTAGTGCCGGTCCATCCACTTCATCTGCCCCACCTACTGCCGCCTCCACTGTTAGTGTCCCTGTAACAGAGAGACTAGTTTTCGTGCCCCGAGATAGGAAGTGTCCCATCTTCAGGGGGAGGACAGGCATAGGGTTGGGTGAGTGGGTTGAAGAAATACAGGCATGCATGAGGGCCCGACATTTATCCCGGTCTGAACAGGCGTTTTTCATATTCGATCACCTAGAGGGAGAGGCTAGAGAGGAGATTAAGTATCGCTCCAGTGCAGAGAGGGGAGATCCTGACACAGTATTGGCCATTTTACAGGAGCTGTATGGGTGCTCTGAGTCGTATGTTGCTCTGCAGGAGGCTTTCTTCTCCAGGAGGCAGCAAGAGGGAGAAACTCTTCAGGAGTTCTCTCTAGCCTTGATGGGCCTCATGGAGAAAGTGGAGCAGCGTGCGCCTAGTCACATGCCCAATTCAGCAGCCCTGTTGAGAGACCAATTTGTTGAGCATGTGCTAGATAGCTCCCTGCGTCGTGAGCTGAAGCAGTTGGTGCGTAGACAGCCTGATTACACCTTGCTTGATGTCCGGGCAGAGGCGATCCGGTGGGAGCGCGAGGGTTTGCCTGGTGGTGCGAGGGGTCGCAGTCACTCTGTCCCCTCTGTGTTTGGTGTTCAGTACGGTGTTCATGTTGGCCCACAGGAAACTGTCGTTTCACCCCCAGTGTCTGAGATGGCTGAGCTGAGAGAGATGCTCAAGCGTCAGCAGGAGCAACTCAGTCAGCTCACTCAAAGCATTGCTCTCCTGCAGACCTCTCACCAGTATAGTCGTCCACCCCGAAATGGTCCAGTAATATGCCGGCGCTGTCACCAGCCTGGTCATTTTGCGAGGGACTGTCAAGTGCATGTTCCTCCTCCTTCACTGTCCCATTCACAGCCCCCATCCAATTCTGCTGCGCGGTCTCATTCTGCATCAGTGTCGGAAAACTAGTGCCCACCGAACTGCAGAGCCACAGTTTGGGTGGGGTCGCTACTGGCTCACAGGTTGCTTCAGCTAGTTTAGAGGCTTCTAAACTGATTTCGTCTTGTCCCCATTTAGGTGTGGACATGGGTGGGGTAAGGGTGCCCTGTTTAGTAGATACTGGTTCCATGGTGTCTACTATCTCTGAGAGCTTTTTCCGCCAGCACTTTGAGCCTTGGGGTCAGGAGCGCCTTCAATCATGCCACTGGTTGCAGCTTAGGGCTGCTAATGGCCTGGAGATCCCTTATATTGGCTATCTAGAGCTAGAGGTACATCTTTGCGGCAAGTTGATGTCACACTGCGGAGTGTTGGTTGTGAGGGACCCTCCTGGTGGTGTGCCTGCACAGGTGCCTGGCGTTTTGGGGATGAACATCATCCGTAAGTGCTACCAAGAACTTTTTGGGCAGCATGGCGCAGCTTTGTTTTCTCAGCCCTGTGTCTGTGGGTCCCCAGAGCCTGTTGTGCGGGCGCTGCAGCAGTGCCATCGTGCTAGCACTGAGGCCCCACAGGACAGTCCAGGGAAGGTAAAAGTCAGGGGTAAGAGAGCTTGGCGCATTCCTGGTGGTGTCATGAAGATCGTGGCAGCCACATGTTCTGAGGTATTTTCAGAGTCCACTGTGTTGTTTGAACCATTGGACTCCGGGTTGCCTGCTGGCCTGCTGGCGTCCCCTGCTCTGGTTCGAGTAAGTCGGGGAACTGCATACATACCAGTCGTCAATGTGGGTTCAACAGATGTGCTATTGTACCCCCGCACTGTTGTCGGCACATTAGACGCGGTAAATGTCGTCAGCCTTCCATCCGGCGTCACTGAGGTTCCGTCAGGGGTGGCCACTGTCTTGTCTCAAACTGTTTCCCCCACAGTGCAGCAGCAGGTGGACGACATAGACCTGTCCTCATTGTCATCTGGGGAGCAGGGTCAGGTGCGGTCCCTGCTTAGGCAATACACCCCTGTCTTTTCAGCTCACGATGGAGACTTGGGCTGCACAAATCTGGTCTCTCATGATATCCCTCTGGTTGATGATGCTCCCGTTCGCCAACGCTATCGGCGCATTCCTCCCTCTGAATATGAGGCAGTGAAAGAGCACATCAACCAGCTGTTGTCATCACAGGTCATTCGAGAGAGTAGCAGTCCCTATGCGTCTCCTATCGTGTTAGTTAGGAAAAAGGATGGTAGCCTTCGTATGTGTGTTGATTACCGACAGCTGAACAGCAAAACCAGAAAGGACGCCTTCCCTTTGCCACGCATAGAGGAGTCTTTAGACGCGTTGTCTGGTGCCCGCTGGTTTTCGACTCTGGACCTGGCTAGTGGCTACAACCAGGTACCGGTGACTGAGACAGACCGACCAAAGACTGCCTTCTGTACGCCATTCGGCTTGTTTGAATGGAACAGGATGCCCTTTGGTCTTTGTAATGCCCCTGGCACGTTTCAGAGGCTAATGCAGCGCATCTTTGGAGATCAACAGTGTCAGTCCCTGTTGTTGTATCTGGATGACATTGTTGTGTTTTCGTCAACTGTGGAGCAGCACTTAGAGAGACTGGATGTTGTGCTAAGCAGGCTCAAACAGGAAGGCCTCAAAGCAAAGCTCAGCAAATGCTCCTTTTTCCAGAAGGAGGTGCATTACTTGGGCCATGTAATCTCTGGTGATGGTGTTTCCACTGACCCGAGTAAGATCGAGGTGGTTGCCAACTGGCCGATTCCCTCCACAGTGTCAGATTTGCGGTCTTTTCTTGGGTTTGCCAGTTACTACAGGCGGTTTGTGGAGGGCTTCGCCAAGTTGGCAGCCCCTCTGCATAAGGCTGTGGCCGAGTGGGGCCGTGTAAGAACTGGTAATTCTGGGCGTGGCATCATTGGGTGTTGGACCACTGAGTGTCAAGAGAGTTTTCAGGTACTGAAGGCCAGGCTTACCACCGCCCCAGTACTGGCCTATGCCGACTTTTCACTTCCTTTTATTTTGGAAATAGATGCAAGCCATGGTGGCTTGGGTGCCGTGCTCTCCCAGGAGCAAGCTGGTAAGGTGAGGCCAGTAGCCTACGCGAGCCGAGGTTTGCGGCCCACCGAGAGGAACATGGCAAATTATAGCTCCATGAAGCTGGAGTTTTTGGCCCTTAAGTGGGCTCTGACGGAAAAGTTCAGGGAATATTTGTTGGGTCATAAGTGTGTTGTCTACACGGACAACAACCCATTGAGTCATCTGTCCTCCGCTAAATTGGGCGCCACCGAGCAGCGGTGGGCAGCCCAACTTGCTGCATTTGACTTTGAAATAAAGTACCGGTCGGGGAGGAGTAATAAAAATGCAGACGCCCTCTCCCGTCAGCACCCACCTGGCCCTCAGGATGTGGGAGCTATGCTCCCAGGTACTGTCATTCCAACTGCGTTGCAACAAGCTTTGGCATCAAAAGAGGTTGAGGTAAATTTAAATGCAATTTCTGCCTTACCACAACACACTCCTTCTGACATTCGTGCCCTTCAGCAGGCTGACCCTGTTATTGAGGAGCTGTTGAGGTTTTGGAGGCGAAGGCAACGTCCCAGCCACGAGGAGCGGCAACAGTTGTCGCTACCTGCGTTGGCTCTGCTCCGGCAGTGGGACCGCCTCATTGAGAAGGATGGTGTTCTTTATCGCCAAGTGTTTCATTCAGACGGTGGTGAAGCTGTGCTGCAGTTATTGCTACCAGTGGCACTGACCGACGAGGTTTTGACTCAGCTTCACCAGGAGCATGGCCATCAAGGGGTGGAGCGAACGCTGGCCCTCCTGCGGGCTAGGTGTTATTGGCCTGGCATGTCCTCTGCTGTTGCTCAGTGGTGCCAGACCTGTGAGCGGTGTCAGGTTGCAAAGGATGTCCACCCAATAGCTCGCAGCTTTTTGGGGCATCTGTTGGCATCACGCCCAAATGAGATCCTGGCAGTTGATTACACCTGTCTCGAGCCTGCCCAGAACGGCATGGAAAACATCTTGGTGATGACAGATGTTTTTAGTAAGTATACCGTAGCTGTCCCCACCCGCGATCAGCGTGCCTCCACTGTGGCCAAGGTCCTTGTGTCTGAGTGGTTTTATAAGTTTGGCGTACCTGCTCGGTTACACTCAGACCAGGGTCGTAATTTTGAGAGCGCTTTGATCCAACAGCTTTGCAGCCTGTATGGTATTGTTAAATCGCGCACTACCCCGTACCATCCAGCTGGCAATGGTCAGTGTGAGCGATTTAACCGCACCCTCCACAACTTGCTGCGCACTTTGCCAGTCTCCCGGAAAAGGGACTGGAATTCATGTTTGCCTCAGGTTCTGTACTGTTATAACACCACTCCCCATCAGAGCACTGGAGAGTCGCCCTTCCTCCTGATGTTCGGCCAGGAACCGAGGCTCCCAGTGGACTTCCTCTTGGGTCGAGTTGAGAACCCGGTGAGTGGCACCGTTCATGAGTGGGTCCAGGAGCATCAGGCCCGCTTGCAGGTGGCCTTTGATGGAGCCAGAGGACACTTGCAACAGGCAGCTGATCGTAGAAAGAGAAACCACGACCAGCATGTGAAAGATGTGCCTTTGAGTGAGGGTCAGTTGGTGTATGTGCGTGATTTCAGTGCGAGAGGTCCCCATAAGATCCGGGACCGGTGGAGCTCTGCAAGGTACCAGGTGTTGAGAGCCCCTAGGGGAGGTGGTGCTGTATACACCATTGTGCAGATGGATGATCAGTCCAGGGTCAGGCAGGTCCATCGCTCGATGTTGAGGGCTGTGGTTGGGGTGGATCCACCTGCCTCTGTCTCTGTGTCCATTTCACCACCGGTCAGAGAGTCATCCTCCGAAGATGGGAGTTTGGACTGTGACTTGATGGTTCTGAGGCAAGAGACCCCTGGGCCCCCAACTGTCGTGCCCTCCACTCGACCAACTGCAGTGACCCCTACTACACTCCCAGTACTGGTGTCACCATACGACCGAGACATTTCAGAGGGTGGTCCGTTGGCAGTACCACCGTCTGAGTCATCAGCGCCTTTAGTCTCCCCTCCAGAGAACCATGCTGGGCCTAGTGGTGTTGTCCCGCGCAGGACTGCAAGGTCCACTGCCGGCCACCACCCTAATCCCCACCGTCTCCCACAGCTAGTTAGACAGGAGGTGGTTGCTCCTCCTGTGGTTGTGTCAAATGCGGCTTTCGCTTTGTTTCAGCCTTGGAATTAGCGACCGATGCTGGCATTGATTCGTCCATCGTCGGGGCGACGATGCAAGGAGGAGGGATAGAATGTGGCAGTACAGGCATCAGTGGGTGGTCATGCCTAATTGGCAATGACATAGCCAACCACCCGAGGCGCACCCACTTATAAGAGGGGCGATCCCTACCTGCCATCTCTCTCTCGCTGCTCCTGACAGGTGATGTCATTTCCGGACCGGACGCTTTGCTTCGGACAGAGTGGCCGACTTGGTGCTCTCCAGGCTCATGTGTGTGTGTCATCTGAATGGCCTGCTGTGGTGGACGCTGGTAGCTGTGCGGTACCCTCTCCCTCTTTCGTGGTGTGTGTGTCATACTGGTTGACCTGCTAACTGATCCCTCTGCTAATGGTGCGAGTGACGTCTGCAAATGGTGCGTGAGTGACGTCAGCATCTGCTGACCAGGTTTGCGGCCAGAACTCGAAACATACATAGCCACCAGCTACGGGGGACCGCTGCTGCTTTGTCTTTGTTTCCTTTTATGCTGCTTTTGCTTTTGTTTTGTCTCTTGGTTGTTGCTTTTGCACCAAGGTTTTAATTGGCATTTAATGTAGGTATTTTAATGTGGCGATTGTGAATAGTGGGGTTAGATCCCTCTCCACATTTGTTTATTTCTTTTGTTTTTGTTCTCATTAGTTACTTTATTCAGTTTCTCTGCCTGTTTGCTTAATCTGTTATCTAATTTCTTTTGGTTTTGATATTTTGTCTGGGCAGAGGTTATTATTTTTGTTAATTGAATTGTGTTAATGTGACCCCACTAATTTCTTTTGTTGTTGTTCCCTTTAGTTGCTGAGGTCCGGTGGTGGTGGAGGTGACCTGGTGGCGGGGTTCCCCCCCCTTCTCGTGTGCTGTGCTTCCCTGGGTTCTAGGTCTCCTCACTGAGTGTGTGCTGTGTGTGACTGTCACGTGTGCCTGGGTGCTTATATTTTTGGTTGGGGATTCTCCACCGACCTGTAGCCTACACACCCCGGTAAGCCTCAGCGTTAATTTAGTTTCCCCCGTTCATTTGTCCCTGTGTGAATGGTATTTTAGTGTTTTAACTTGTCTGTTAAATAAAGAATATGTTTTTTTGAATGGAAACGTGTCTTCTCGCCCCTGAGTAAAACGAACTTGTGTGCCTTAAGGGTGAACTTGATTGAAAACTTACTTCCTGGGGCGAAATTCCCCAGGTGGCGTTGTCGGTAACAATATAGTTAGTGTATGATTTGACCAAGACTGTCATACTACAGCCGCTCCGTAACACCCCCTCGTCTCGCCACATACCCTAGTGCGCCTGCTCAGTAACAGAATAGGGAGATAAGGTCCTGACATCACTCGCTTATCCCCTGGGGTCGTAGGAAGTTTTCTGTATAACATGGGCTCTTCTTAAAATCCTCTAATGCTGTATAAGATATATGATTTACTTAGCCTATTTCATTGTTTACTTAAAGAATTGTTGGCAGGCGGCTAGTCTAAACTATAAACAGATATTCACAAAATGACATTTTTGCAAGTACGACACTTTTACTCCCATTGGCTGAAAGTGCGACCCGTGACAGTGTTGCCACGTCCGCTCATTATAAGCTACTTTGGACGTATTTTTCCCCGATACTACAGAAAGTTGCCGGGTTGCCAGGTTTAGTGACAGAAATAAGCAGGACAATGAAGGAAATCTCTCAGCTCAAATGTGTATTTTATTCATCAATCATAAACAAAAATGAAATGTTTTATGGCCGCCAGCCTATTTTGACATGAGTCAATCCTTGTTTTATGAACCCCACGAAAGAATAGGCTTGATTATTAGAACAGTGTACAGAAGTGGACAGAGGTAGTTATTTATATTCTTAATATATATTATATATCTGTATGTATGATGATGTCACATACAGTCTGACGTCACATACATTGTAGAACCAATTTGCGACGCCCCCTTCTGTCTCACGCGTAACTGCTGCTCATAAAAGCAGACTTCTTTACATAACTAACTTAAACCCCAGACTAGCAATAAGATTCAAAAGTCATGACACTGACTGTGATATAATAGAAAAAAGGGAATAAAAGAAAAAAATCTATCTCTCTAAAAAGTTGGTATGACACACAGCTCAAGCCCAGGTAATGGTCTTTGGTAAGTTAGTCCGTTTCTGTCTAGTCTGTGTCTGAGGAATGAGAATGTGTTACTACACTTTCTAGACAGTGTTTTATTTAGTCAGTGTTAAATCGCCAAATATTTTGGAACATCAAAAAAAAAAGTGCTGTGCTAAACTGCAGTGTACAAGCAATAAAAAAGGCCAAACTAAATGTTACAATTGTACATTGTAACTGCTCAACTGTACATTGTAACTGCTCAACAGAGCAGTAACATCAGCTAGAACGAACACTAATGTTCTAAACATGTTCGCTTCAATCATGGCTATGCATCCTTAAGAACAAACATTATATATATGGGTGCATTTTAGCATATTGGACAGATTGGAAAAAATCCAATAAAGGATGGCTTTGTTAATCTCAGATAACCTAATTATAAGACTGTTCTAGAGTTAAGACAAAGCGGCCAAAAGTCATCCATTTGCTATTGTAAAATACAATGACCATACAGGATGTTGCCATGCCATCATCTTTTTTGCAGATGCAATTGCAGAAGACACTATGTAAAATATGAAAACCCAAAACTAATGCAACAGAAAATGACGTGGGATTCATGTCAAATTGACAGGTAGTGGTCAACTATGTAACATTAACAACCCAAATCACTAGTAGTGCACTATAAAGAAGAAATTTGGAGTGGAAAGTAATTTTTTTTCAAATTATGTCACAAGTCAGCACAACTACTTTCACAAAAAAAGGCCATTAATAAGGGGATTTCAGTCATGTGGCAACAAGGTGTTAGGGCACGCACACACCAGAAGTAGGTGGCTTTTCCATGGGTAACGAGCGGATTCCTGGTGCTGCAACTTTTAAAATCCACAGCACCAGGAATCCGCTCATTACCCATTGAAATGCAATGGTGGAATCCGCAAATCATGCAGCCTCCTGCTTTTGGTGTGTACGTGCCCTTTCTCCACAAACGCTGAAAAGAAGTTGCAGCAATCTGCCACAGCCTCTCTTTCTGTACCACTACATTGGAAAAGGAGGTGATGTGTGGTAATAGTTTTTGACTTAACACCTCCTTTTGTCCAATTACATAAGAATTAGCATACTACCTATATGCAGCCACCAGCCTTTTTGCCCAAAGACATGGAAGAAGCAGAATTGTGGGTAGGGTGTGGAACTTCTACCATTGTGTTGTTGAATGGGTTTTGGAAGTAGTGTTGTGACGTTCATGAACGAACTGGTTCTTTTGAACGGCTCGTTAACATGAACGATGGGAACCGAGTCGCAGCTGGGAACCGTTCTTTTTTTTCCCCCCAGTTACATGGGGAGGAGCGCAGCCCAGCTGCGCGGTGCTTATTAGCTATGCAAATAGCGTCACGCCACGTTGTGCATGCTGCCTTCACGTGAGTGCGCCAGTAAAAAAATATAACAACAACAACAACACAGAAACAGTGAACGCCCCCTGCCTTGGAGAGCAGCAGCAGCAGCGAGCGGTCTAAATGAGGAGGAGGAGAGTCCATGGGCGTAACGGACGCGGGATATGCGTGGGACATGTCCTCCGCACTTTCCACATCTGTCCCCTCTGTCCCCCGCACTTTTTTCAGCCGTTACAACAGCTAAACCCATTATTAGCATCCAGTAATTGGTCGGCGGATGAAAGGGGTTAACGTCACATGTCGGAGGAGATTTTTGGCTGGTAGGAGCGAATTGTTTGGCGGGTCGCATAAACTGTACTTTGACTGTATCATCATGTCAGCTGAGTCAGATGGTGTTAATGAGAATGAAATGGAGTGGATGATATCCAGATCTGCTAGACAGAAAAGGGCTGCTAGAGAGAGAAACAGGAAAGAACGGGAGTTAAGCTGGTCTGATGGTAGTGAAGTAGAACCGAATCAGAGGAAAAAGTCAAGGCGTAGTCCTCAAAAGCAGTCTGAATATGAACAAACAAGTGAATGGAAGGTAGTGATTGAGTTCAATCAAGATGGTGGTCATTATCACCCGATAAAGATTACTAAAGCAATCGAGGATGAGATTGGCAAAATCAAGTTCGCGAGGTTCATGAAAAACAAACAAGTTATGATTCATGCAGACAGTAAGCAACAACAAGAGAAAATCCTCGGCATGAACACCTTACTTGGGGAGAGAATGAAAACTCACGTTCCTGGGGTTTTGGCGAGTGCTCGAGGTGTCATTACGGGAGTACCGTTAAGTATGACGGCGGAAGACATTAAAAAAGAAATTAGAGGAGGCAAGGTGGCTCAGGTAACAAGAATAAAAATAAAAGGGATGGAGTATTGAAAGATACCACAGCTGTGATTCTTCAGTTTGAGAAAGAGTTACCCGGATCAGTGCAAATGGGATACATAAATTTCAGTGTAAGGGAATTTATTCCAAAACCCCTCAGGTGTTTTGCTTGTCAAAGAATGGGGCATATAGCCAAACACTGTAATGGTAAACTTAGATGTGCTAGATGTGGAGGACAGCATGAGTATGGGAAATGTGAAAAAGAAGCTAAAGTTAAATGTTGCAATTGTGGTGGGGATCACAGTGCAGCTTATGAAGGCTGTATAGTTCAAAAAGAAGCCAGAGAAGTTCAGAGGGTTAAAATAACAGAAAAGCTGTCATACTCAGAAGCACTCAAGAAAGTCAGAGTGAAGGGAACTAATCAAAACATTGTAAGTGAGCAGGTCCAAAGGAAAACACGGCAAGACAAGACACATACAAGAATGAGCCAAATTCAGAATCCTGTACAGAGTGACTGTAGTCATAAATGTAATATTGGAGAAAATAACATAGTTGTCAATAAAATTCAGTTTGTGGCCTTTATCTGCCATACCATTAATGTTGCCACACAAATGACAAGGAAAAGTGATAAAATCAAAACTATTGTGGAAGCAGCAGGAAAGTTCTTGGAAATGAAAGATCTAAGAGCTGACCAAATACATGCGTTATTATCAGCAGAGGAAGCAATTGGAAATGGACAAACAGTAAAACATCAATTATGGTCCTCTTTATTCTCCAGTGGAATGCGAGGAGTCTTATAGCTAATGGACAAGAACTCAAAAGTTATATTTATTCACTAGATAATGTCCCAGATATTATATGTATTCAGGAAACTTGGTTGAGACCCCATTTAGATTTTATAATTCCTGGATTTAGTTCAATTAGACAAGATAGGACTAGAAATCAGAGTGGTGGAGGGTGTGCTACTTTTGTTAAAGAGGGATTAGCTTACAGGAGGATACCATCATCTAGTGATATTGAGGGTGTGAGCCTTGAAATATGCAGTGGAAGAACTGAAGGAAATATTAAGATAATAAATTTCTACAACCCGTGTAAAAATCTGGAGGTAGAAGTGTTAGAACAATTAGCTGGTAATCCACACAGAGGAGAAATATGGTGTGGCGATTTCAATGCTCATAATACCTTATGGGGTAGTAATCATACGGATAGAAATGGTTCAATAATAGAAGAAATTTTAGATGAAAGGTCACTGATTTGTCTTAATGATGGACAAGGGACTAGAATTGATGTAAATAGAGGTGCCCTTTCATGTATAGATCTCACAATAGTGTCTGAATCGCTAGCTAATTGTTGTGAATGGAGAGTTAGGAATGAGTCTCTGGTAGGTAGTGATCATTTTCCAATACTAATTAAAATTAATAAAGAGGTATCCAAACAGATGGGCTGCACCTTTACGAGATGGTGCTTTGATAAAGCTGACTGGAGGAAATTTAAACATTGGTGTGAAGTCACAGTAGGCCTCATCAGTCTAGAAGGTGATATAGAGGATAATGCTAAACAGGTTGCAGAACATATTATAGATTCTGCAAACTTGAATGTTGCTAAGAAAACAACAGGGAGTAGGAGAAGGGTAGTTCCATGGTGGAATGAGGAATGCACTAAAGCAATTAAAGAAAGAAACAGGGCTTTTAGAAAGCTAATGAAAAATATGATACAAGAAAATCTAATAGAGTTCAAAAGAAAAAGGGCGTGTGTTCGGAAAATAATTAAAGAGGCAAAGAAGAGATCATGGAGAAATTTCTGTTCCACTATTGGGAGAGAAACCAAGGTAGATCAGGTGTGGTCCATGTTTAGGAAAATGAATGGTAGCAGGAACTCAGGTAAATCCCCAGTACTGATTAATGAAGATGAGGTGATTACTTCAGATAAAGGAAAAGCAGAATTACTTGGGAAAACCTTTGCTGCCATTCATAGTGGTGATCATCTAGATGATTTACACAGGGAAAGGAGAGAATTGGTTCTTAGGGAACATGGAAACATCTGGGAAGTAAAAGAGAATTGCAGCTCACCATTGGATATGGAGTTCACAATGAAAGAGCTAAAAACAGCTTTGCAAGGCACAGGTAACACGGCTCCAGGACAAGATCAACTATGTTATGCAATGTTCCGACAGCTTCCTGAAGTAACAATGCAAATAATATTGAATCTTTTCAATAAAATATGGAGAGAGGGACAGATACCTAGGAGTTGGAAGGAGGCAGTTATTCTGCCTTTTAGCAAGCCAGGAAAAGATCCTGGAAATCCAATCAATTACAGACCTATTGCATTAACATCACATATTTGCAAATGGATGGAGAGAATCATAGTAAATAGATTAGCTTTTTATTTAGAGCAGAAAGGATTGTTGAATGTTAGGCAGTATGGGTTCAGGAAAGGGCGATCAACAGTGGATGCCTTAGTTAGAGTGAGTAATGAGATTGAAAAGACTTTAAAAATGAAAGAGGTTATGATTATTGTTTTTTTTGATATTGAGAAGGCATATGATTCAGTGTGGAGAGATGGTCTGCTCATTAAACTTAACCAATTGGGTATTGGTGGAAGAGTTTATAACTGGATAATAAATTTCTTAACGGATAGAAAAATTAAGGTAAAAGTAGGAACAACGTTGTCTCAGGATTTTGAGGTAGAAAATGGTATTCCTCAGGGAAGTGCCATTAGTCCAATATTGTTTAATATCATGATTAATGATATTTTTTCAAATCTAAATTGGAATATTAATTCAGCCCTCTATGCAGATGATGGTGCTATATGGATGAGAAGCAGAAATGTGACTCATGTAATCAAAAATGTGATGGATGCGATTCAGGAGGTAGAGAGGTGGTCATATGAATGGGGGTTCAAACTTTCAGTCAGTAAATCTTGTTACATGATAATAACAAATAAAAGGGAGATTAATAATATAAATCTAACGTTGTATGGGCAACCTTTGCAGAAAGTATCTGAGTTTAAGTACCTAGGTCTATGGCTGGACAATAAATATACATGGAAAACTCATATTCAACATTTAGAAGCAAAATGTAAAAAATCAATAAACCTTTTACGAGCTGTTGCTGGGTGTAATTGGGGAGCAGACAAACAAGCATTACTGGACATATATAAAGCACTGATGAGGTCGGCCATAGATTATGGTTGTATAATATATGGAGCGGCAGCAGTAACTACTCTCAAAAAAATAGACAGGTTACAATATAGGGCTTTGAGAATCTGTACAGGACTCATTAAAACAACACCAACTAATGCAGTCATAATAGAGGCAGGAGAAGTACCTCTGGAGATAAGAAGAGATATATTTGCATTAAGTTACTGGGTAAAATTAAAAGGGTATGGAGGTGAGAACCCCGTGACTAATACATTAAAACAGTGCTGGGAGTATTCCACATTTAAAAGGAGAGGCTTTGGATGGGAGATAAATAATAAGGTGAAACAGCTCAACATGGATAATTTGGATTTTGCAATAGCTAATCCAATAAGTAATGTTCCTCCATGGTTGTACCCAGAAATAAAAGTAGATATGTGCATTTTAGAAAAGAAAAGAGAATGGTGTAGGGCAGAAACTGGGATAAAAGTAAATACATATGTGAGGCAAAATTATTACAGCCACCTTAAAATATTTACAGATGGATCAAAAAATGAACATGAATATGTGGGTGTTGGTATTTTTATCCCAGATTTCAATATATGTATATCTAAAAGAATTTCGAATCAGTTATCAGTTTACACAGCAGAGGTGGTGGCCATTATTGTATGCTTGCAGTGGGTGGAGGAAGTCAGACCAGAACGGGTGGTGGTGTGCACTGACTCTGCAGCAGCTTTACAAAGTATTCAGACAACTAATTCAGACAGAGAAGATCTTCTAATGGAAATACAACATAGCCTATTTAGACTACATCGGGGTGGTGTGGATGTACAGTTTTGTTGGGTACCAGCACATGAGGGGGTGAAAGGGAATGAGATGGCAGACAAATTAGCCAAAGCATCACTTAAGGGAGAAATAGCACTGCATATTCAATTAGGCAGAGGAGAAGGGGAAACAATAATTAAAAGGAAAGGACTGGAAAAATGGCAGAAAAAGTGGGATGAAGATAAGAAGGGTAGGGGATTTCATAAAATTCAAAAATCAGTGAAAGTTAATATCTACGAAGAAAGGAGCAGGAGGGAAGAAATTGTCATCTCACGTTTACGAGTAGGACACACTGGGCTTAACAATATCATGTATCTGTTAGGGAAAAGAGGAGATGATTTATGTGAAACATGCAGAGTTAAAGAAACCGTGGAACATGTGGTGATGCAGTGTAGGAAATTTTCAGTGGAAAGGGAAATGTTGGAGAGGAAAGTTAAGGAGTCGGGTAGGAAGTGGAGCCTAGTTCGAATATTGGGAACAGAAGGAGAGGGGGAAGAGATAAGGAAAGGGAGGAGGGCGCTACTTGTGTTCCTGAGGGACACAGGGTTATTAAATAAGATATAAATAGGTAAATAGAAATGACTGAATGATGATACACACTCTTGTGCAGTAGGTGGCGGTATGCACCTTAAGTTGTTTGCGACCCGCCATTTAAAAAGAGAGAAGAAGAAGAAGAAGCATCCAGTAACGTGTTTTCCCGAGCCGTCTTTGAATGCACCATGAGCGCATGCTAACGCAGGTGTTCCACAGGAGACGTGCTGCTGTGCTGAGCAGTGCTGAACGTGCGTCTGGAGTAATGTTTAGCAAACCAGCCAGAGGTAGCAAGAAGCAAAAAACTTTACACAGTTCTTTCCAAACAAACCGTGTAAGTTGTGTGACCTTGTTGGATGCAAACAATGTTAGACTTGTTAGCTAAATGATGACAAGGTAAAACGTGGCGATATATCAATATGTTAAGCTAGTTACCAATAATTCAAATGTGGCTGCCTCTGTTACATTACTGCTAATTAGTTTATTCTTGGAATAAACCCAGTCCTCTTTAATTTCTGGGCAGAAGATGTGCTCACAATTGCTCTCCATGTATTTAAGTCTTTTGGTCCCAAAAGAGGAGAGTCAGGGAGGAGAAAAAAGAATAGGCTATCTATGGTATAAAAGTGGTTAAATTTACAACTATTTTTTACTCCTTCTATCTCAGAATTTTGATTTTCAGATTTTTTAATGATTATTTCCATAACAAAGAGCAGAGTCAGGCAGGAGATGGACCAGAGGCGGCGGCCAGCAGTAATGTTGACCATGCAGGGTCTGCAGATATATAAGTGGCTGAGAAAAAAATATGTATCTATGGGTTAAAGTGATTTTGAGGTTAAATTCTACTGCAATTTTTACTCTTCCTAATGCTATTTCAGAATTTTTCTTACCACATTTTTTTATGTTTATTGCCATAACAGAAAGAGCAGAGTCAGGGAGGAGATGGATCAGAGGCCAGCAGCAGGGACAAGGATGTAGGGTCTTTACAGGTAAGGAGAGATTATAACTTCCTGAAAATAAGATATCTATTGCAGGGAGAAACCAGGCAGTACTGATCATTTCATGTTCAGTGTTTGGCACCTTTGGCTACTCGTCCAGTAGATGTTCAAGGGACATTGTTGTCAACTCAACTAGAGTTTGGCCACTAAAACTTTAGATTTTATAGTTTAACGTTTTATACTTTATAGTTTAAAGAACTAGCCTAGTTGGTCCCCTGGTATTGTACTGTGGCTGTTAGGGATTATGTGGTTCTTTAGCCACTAAGGACGGTGCAATTAAATGTAAGAGAATGATAAATCGCTCTGAAAAATTTGTCCCCCTCACTTCTGAGATGGTGGTTACGCCCATGGGAGAGTCAGTCAGTCGTCATTGACAAAATGAGCCAATTAAGGAAACGAAGCAGCATTTGGATGCACTTTTCTCTCGTGGCAGACAGTAAGGGTAAATGCAGTATTTGTCAAAAAAATATTTCTAAGTCAGGCTCCACAAATAATTTGCACAGACACCTGAAAACTCAACATTCAACAGTAAAAGTGGCAGACTTTAAAATCTAATCCACACGTGTCAAATAAGGTTATAATCAATATTTCAGAAGAATTCAAACTCACATTGGTGGGATATCTAAACTCATTCCTCCCAGTGATTATTTCCAAGATTAAATTAGTTAAGGCCAGACTGGCTTTTTAAAATGTAGTAAATATAAAAATGAGCCAAATGAGCCAGTTTTTTGAACGGCTCTTTGAAAGGAATGGCTCACCAAGATCCAGCTCCCCTCAAAGAGCCATAAATCCCATCTCTATTTGGAAGTGGCCTGCCAAATGCTACCACAGGCAGGAAGGGGTTGAAGAATACTGATTTTATTTGATCGCTAAATGCCCCATATTTTTATGCTCTACTCTTCCAACTCAAGCTTGGAGTGCTGCTCAAGAAACCAGAGTCATGAAGGCTGATCTTGGGACCAAAAACAGCCATGTCCGAAAGCTTCATTGTGAGCTATGTGTCAGAGGCCCAGATGACACTATGGACAGCTACCTGGAAGGTGCCTTCACTGCCAATCAAGGATCTAGTGTTGGTGGGGCTTTATAAATCTTAGAATTCTGGATTGCCTTGTTTTCAGTCCTCAGAGAAATAGCTTCTTCAAGTGCTTGTGGGACGCTACTTAATATGCACACGCTCTATACAGTAGAAATATTTTTTTCTTTTCCATCGCAAGTTGTTAGTAGCTCACTGAAAACAGAAAGAAAACCAAAACATAAACAACAAATAATAATAAAGTGCAGGTTTTGGGATAACTTTTGGCTATAGCTGGATACACACGTGGACAAAATTGTTGGTACCCCTCAGTTAAAGAAGGAAAAACCCACAATTCTCACTGAAATCACTTGAAACTCACAAAAGTAACAATAAATAAAAATTTATTGAAAATTAAATAATCAAAAACAGCCATCACTTTTGAATTGTTGATTAACATAATTATTTAAAAAAACAAACTAATGAAACAGGCCTGGACAAAAATGATGGTACCTCTATAAAAGATTGAAAACTATTTGACCAGAGTGACATGATTAACTCAGGTGTGTCATTTAATTGACATCACAGGTGTTTCCAAACTCATAATCAGTCAGTCTGCCTATTTAAAGGGAGACAAGTAGTCACCCTGCTGTTTGGTGAAAAGGTGTGTACCACACTGAACATGGACAGAAAGCGAAGGAGAGAATTGTCCCAGGACATCCGAAAAAAATTATAGACAAACATCTTAAAGGTAAAGGCTATAAGACCATCTCTAAACAGCTTGAAGTTCCTGTGACAACAGTGGCTCATATTATTCAGAAGTTCAAGACCCACGGGACAGTAGCCAACCTCCCTGGACGTGGCCGCAAGAGGAAAATTGATGACAAATTGAAGAGACGGATCGTTCGAATTGTATCCAAAGAGCCCAGAGCAACCTCCAAAGAAATTAAAGGTGAACTCCAAGGCCAAGGTACATCAGTGTCAGATCGCACCATTCGTCGTTGTTTGAGCCAAAGTGGACTTCATGGGAGACGACCAAGGAGGACACCACTGCTGAAAAAAACTCATAAAAAAGCCAGACTGGAATTTGCAAAAATGCATGTTGACAAGCCACAAAGCTTCTGGGAGAATGTCCTTTGGACAGATGAGACCAAACTGGAGCTTTTTGGTAAGGCACATCAACTCTATGTTCATAGACTCAAAAACCAAGCATACGAAGAAAAGAACACTGTCCCTACGGTGAAACATGGAGGAGGCTCAGTAATGTTTTGGGGCTGCTTTGCTGCATCTGGCACAGGGTGTCTTGAAAGTGTGCAAGGTACGATGAAATCTGAAGACTATCAAGGCATTCTGGAGAGAAATGTGCTGCCTCGTGTCAGAAAGCTTGGTCTCAGTCGCAGGTCATGGGTCTTCCAACAGGACAACGATCCAAAACACACAGCCAAAAACACCCAAGAATGGCTGAGAGAAAAGCGTTGGACTATTCTAAAGTGGCCTTCTATGAGCCCAGATCTGAATCCCATTGAACATATGTGGAAGGAGCTGAAACATGCCATTTGGAGAAGACACCCATCAAACCTGAGACAACTGGAGCTGTTTGCTCATGAGGAGTGGGCCAAAATACCTGTTGACAGCTGCAGAACGCTCATTGACAAATACAGAAATCGTTTAATTGCAGTGATTGCCTCAAAAGGTTGTGCAACAAAATATTAAGTTATGGGTACCATCATTTTTGTCCAGCCCTATTTCATTAGTTTGTTTTTTTAAATAATTATGTTAATCAACAATTCAAAAGTGATGGCTGATTTTGATTATTTAATTTTCAATAAATTTTTATTTATTGTTACTTTTGTGAGTTTCAAGTGATTTCAGTGAGAATTGTGGGTTTTTCCTTCTTTAACTGAGGGGTACCAACAATTTTGTCCACGTGTGTAAATGCAGGGAACATAGCCTAAGAGTGAGAAAAGATGTCCGGTTGCTTTTGGCAGATCAATACCACAGGAGTTTCGATGACCCTGGTTCACTGATGAAATCTACCAATTCAGATAAGCTTGAGTACTCTTTGCTCCGAGAATATCCATTTTCACAAAGGGATTCTTTCAAAATGCCTTTCACTTATCTTATAGTGAAGGAGTTTCTACGAGGAAATTGAGACGTCTACGACGGCGCAGCTACTTTGCAAAGGGCCCCAACTATATCTGGCATTTTGACAGCTATAAAATGCTATAAATTTCTCCATTATATCTCTGGTTGAATAAAAGTTCACTGCGGCTGTTAAATTTAGGATATAGCCACCTGCAGCCATGAATTGTCCATGCAAAAGAGAATGCAAAAAAATAAAATAACAATAAATAAATAATAATTGTAATAATTAAATGAAAGTATGCCCAGACGGCAAAATAATATGCAACAGGCAGAGCAGAATCTCTATAGAGACACACAGACTTTTTTCTTTTAAAGGGAAACACTGGGGGCATTATTGGTTTAGGAAATATCAATGACCTCAGGTGTCCATGGAGTGTGTAATAGACCCAAAAAAGTTGAAAAATAAAAGTAAAGGTGAAAATAACATTTTCGGTGAACTATCCCTTTAAGGACATAATAGGGACAAGGTTAGGAACGGCATGTGCAACATCACAGAATGTCCATTTCTAGGTAGTTGTTTGACAGAATATTGTCAAACTCCAAGTGGAGCTCTGGATAACTGAGGTATGTGTATAGGACGTCAAGTAGTTGGCCGCAAGTATGAGCCACAAGCCTTCTTCCTAGACCGTTCTGTCCGTTGAAGGAGACTTTAATCTTCTCAACACAAATTACATTTGCACCAGTGCAAAACCGAAGGATCTTTTCTGCTTTGCTTGGATCAACACTTTTTATGTAACGTTGCAGGTGATTGAAAACCTCTGTTTCTCTCTGATTCATGGTCTCCATCGGTTCAAGTAGTTGAGCCACTCTTTTGCCATTTGCCCTCTTCTTTTCATAAAGACCCAGCACACTGTCTTTGTCTGAGAGTGTCATTTCTGAAGAGGCAATTGCTTGGGAGAAACAGTCCCAAATAAATTTTGGCTCCTGGATGAGGGCTTTATGAGCCATTGTTAGTATGGAAGCCTCAAAGTCGTCTTTGGAAGGTAGTTTGTAGGAACCCATTCTGGTGAAAAGGTCCAGCAACTCTTCTTCATCACTTTCATCCGTGTTGCCCTGGAGAGCCTTTTGCCTTATCCACTTGGCTCTCCGCCTACAAGACCAAAAAAAAAAAAAAAAACATTAGAGAGGACATCCTTAGAAGCAGACCTCTACATCTAATCTGAGATCTGTGGGAATATATCACTGAAGTCCTCTTTTTTTTTAAACGGGACTATGTTCTTCATAGAATTATTAATTGAACACAAATGAATGAATCAGACCATTTTTAAACCAACACTGACATAATTTGGACGACTGAACGTACCTAAGCCATACTCTGACTTGGGTGCTCATGACTATGGTCATGACCACAAATAAGGGAGACATGAGTGTTGTTAAAAATAAGGGCTAAAATATAAAATTTTATGTTGCATTACTGAGGCCTACACTGTACTATGTTGGAGGAGGAGGCACTCACCTGTATACCTGGCAAAGATGAGACATGCAAGGGAGCAAAGGACAAAGTCGATGTGTCAGGCTGGACTGTTGTAATTGCATTCTGAAAGAACGATAAGTACATGAGTTAAATACAAAAAACAAAAACAAAAACCCCCAAAAAGGCTTATCACATGAAAATAAAATATATTTAAGTGTACAACATATTGTGTGTGTGTAAATGGTTCATTTATCTAGCACCTTTTACCCATGGTGCTTTACAGATGACCAAGGCACCAACTTGCTCATCGGGAGCTGTAGTAGTCAAAGCGACATTGACCCACTGATTCCTGAAGGTGAATCTACAAATGTCTTTTAATTCTTTAATTTTCTGTGTAAATATGTATTTCTCTGTCAGTGGTGCTCAATCTGTGTGTCTACGTCAGTGGACTCCAAAAGATTGAAAATATGTTTTTCCTAGAAGCAAAGATTTGTGCTTAAAAAACATTTGCTGTGAATGAATATACATTGATACATTTGCATACATTCAACATCATTTCCAATATAGCAGATCTACAAGCTGCTACTTTTAAACAGCTACAGTTGGTTACAAATTAATGTCATAAAGAGGATGCTTCGAACATCAATGGGTCAAGCAAGACACTTAACAGCCTCTTGCTCAAGCGGCTAGTAGCCAAAGCCCTGAACCTGTGTGTGTGTGTGTGTTTGTGTGTGTGTGTGTGTGTGTGTGTGTGTGTGTGTGTGTGTGTGTGTGTGTGTGTGTGTGTGTGTGTGTGTGTGTGTGTGTGTGTGTGTGTGTGTGTGTGTGTGTGTGTGTGTGTGTGTGTGTCAAGGCAGTGTAAATTACCTGCAAAACTTGCCATTCCTCTTCACACATGTCCGCATTAGACCTGGGAGGTGTTGAGTGTTGAGAAGGACTTGGAGACAACTGTTGAGTCTCATTCTGAAAGAATTCAAATAGTACATGACACAAGACAGGTCAGAAAGGCGATAATACAAATGTCTTCTAATTTTTTACAGTTTTCTATGTCAGTGGTGCTCAATCATTTTCATGGCAAGGACCCCTAAAGTAGGCATTTGTCCATAGAGCCGCATTCTGGAAATATGTTGTTCCAGTGACCCAGACAAGCAAAAAAATTCAGTTATAAAACATGTTCGCTGTTAAAGTTAAAACCTTTATGCTGTATAGTTCCTTTGACACAGCCTTAAACACCCATCATACTCTGAACTTTGTATTTCCTTTAGAGTTTTCATCTAGGAGACTGATCTCTGCAGAAGCCCAAATTTTGACAAATAAAATCAGTGTATTTATGTATAAATGTCCAACTGACTGACTGACTGATTGGACCTTTAGCTTGGACCTCTTCTTGCAGACGACGTTGTCACAGTACAATGTTTTTCCAGAAAAATACAATATCATATTCCCTTAACATTTTCTCACATCCAGCCATTTCAAACTCTTCCAAAAAATACTCAGAATTTTTATGAGCTGCGTCTGAATTGACTCCGTGCACAAGTCTCGTGACGTACTTCCATTTGTGCCAGAGACCGGCGGATTTATTTCCGCCTGCCGTCCAGCTCCATTGATATCGCTTTTTCAAGATGAACTTCACGAGATGTCTTCACAACTTGCCTAAAATTTCAATCAATGATGTTCACCGCATAGTGGATGCCCACTCCCCCGCTCCCAAGAGTAAGCGGGAGAAAGGTTTTAAACTATATATATCAAGTTACTTGCACCAGTACGAGGGTAAGTACATAATGTCGCTGCCTAGCTAATGTTAGCGAAGTGGTAATTCTCCCACATTGTGGTTGGTTTGCTTTTTCCTGATTCTAAACGTCATTTTTTGTGCTGACTGCATTAACCTATGCCCCTTACAGTATCAGACAAAGATCAAGGCACAGGTGAAGTTGTTGTCAGGGCGTTTTGTTACCGATCAATGAAGAGAGCCGAGAAGCCACACAGTTTGAGTGTATGATAAATCTTGAAGTTATAAGCGGTTGCTTTTTACAACCCAGTGTTCCTGATGTTCTTGGGGACCTGGCTAAGGTAATGAATTCTTACTGTAACTCTCATATCTGCACAAAATGGAAATTATTGGTAGAATCTCAGGTAAGTTTATCTTGCTGGTCCCCACTGGGTTACTGCATGCGTTCTTGTTTTAATGTTGTTGTTGTTGTTGTTACAACTACTTCTTTATTAATCCAGTGTTCCCGATGTTCCTGGGGTCATTCAGATTTGTTCTTAATAGAATAAAAGATCAGAATCTACAAAAGCAGATAAGTGTATTTTAGCAAATGTCGACTGGGTTAATATGTTATGATTCATATTTTGTTTACCAGTTATTTTGGCATTGTGTGCTTTTCACTGTTGTTATTAGCTATGTTTTACCTAAACACAGTCACTCCCTTAAGGTGCAAGCTGGAGTTGTAAGAATAAGGCCAAATCAGGACAAAGACATTGATCAAAACTTCAGAAGTATAGATCTAGTAGTGTTAGAACATTAAAAAAAAAACATCACTAACTGATGTAGGAATATTTTCAAAAACCCAGCTTGCTCCCTAAACGAATGACCAACAACGAACAAGTCATGGTCAACAAGTATTAACTACAAAATTTACTTTTGCAGGTGGTATTGAAAGATTGCCGTCCTGTAGAACTGATGCATCACAGCTGCACATGTGTGGCTGGAGCAGCTCTATGTAACCACTGTGTGGCCTTGCTATTCCAGTCAGCACATTATTCCCAGCTGCAGGTGCCAGTGGTTCCCCCTGTGCTCAGCTGTACCGAGGGAGAACAGCAATGGCACAAGCTGAGAACTTTGGTAAGTCAAGAAAAAGGGCATATTTAAAATTTCCATGTGTTGGTGATATATTGTAAACAATATTCTCCCAATCTTGATAGGGTGTAAAGCCAGGCCCTGTGGACAAGATGCATGTGCTGTCAGCTAAACTAAAGTCTGGAACAACATCAGAGGGTGTAAGGTAAGAGCTTAATATTATAGATTTATGAAATGAGTCATGAAAACTGCTTGTTGTACAAGTAGTCCTTGTCCTAGTTGGGGGAAAAAAGGGTAACCAGAAAAGCCACCTTCACACTGCAGATTTTCAGCAGGATCAAACTTAAGTCCAACTATGCTTGAGCCATAAAAAAATAGAACTTCCTATTGGAGACATCATTTGAAATATTCAGCAGTAATGTTTAAATGAAAATATGTATCTGACACTTATGTAAGTTTAATGCTTTACACAGGAGCACATTGTACAAAGGCCTGAGTGGGGATTTACCTGATCTCTCTGTCCTTCAGGTGAGTAGAGATTAACAAAATACAATTTCACAATTTCACAGTAAGAAATCTGGGGAAAGTTTCCAGTGTGGTGAACACTGGGGGGGTATTTAAATACGCAAATGTTTGATGGATGTTGGGCTCTTTGGTAATAAATGTTGATACTCACCATTCTTTCACACTGTTAAGAGATAAATGTTTATATTGCTAGTTGACAGAAGTCTATAAGGAGTTCTCTGCAGATGAAGTGCCAATGATCTGCAGCATGGGCATCAGCTGTGAAATTCCTCTGGCTGAATCTTCCCTTGGCCTGGTTCAAGCAGGAAGTGCATTGTCATATCAGCATCCAGCAACTGCGAAGAGAGACCTACACTTCCATGCTGCCCCCCCACCTCCATCTTTACCTCTCCAGAGTTACCGCCTTCAACCATCCAGCTGCATGTTTGTTTGTAGTGAACAACAACAGCTACACCTGAAAAGTCTTGAGGTAACTTGGGACATGGCACACAAATATGAGTGTGCTACCAGAACACAAAGTTCATGTGCTGAATGGTATCAGTTAAGGAGGCCGAGACTTACTGCCTCAAGGTTTAGGGAGATCTGTCAGGTCAGAGAGAGTGCTGAAGACAGTCTGGCTGATCGGATGCTGCAGGGGACCCGCCAGACTGCAGCTATGAAGAGGGGGCTTGAAATGGAGGCGGATGCCATCTGGGAGTATTGTCAGATGAAGAGGGTCAATCACTACCCCTGTGGATTTGTAATCCACCCTGACGCCTCTTGGTTGGGGGCATCTCCAGATGGGTTAATTTTTGACCCTTCTGAGCCATCTCAGTTTGGTTTGATTGAAATCAAGTGTCCAAATGTTAAAAGCTATGTTGACTACCCATATCTCAAAACGAACTCAGGCAAACTGGAGCTCAAACAAACACATGCTTATTACTCACAAGTACAAGGACAGATGCTGATAACAGGGATGAACTGGTGTGACTTTGTTGTCTCAGCTGAGGAAGACATCCTCATTCAAAGAATTTACAAGGACAGGGACATGTGTGAAGTCATCAAACAGAAAGTAGACAGGTTTTATTTCCATGTCTACATGCAGAAATGCATGTAATGTGTTTTTTGAACTTGAAAATGTTTAAGTGTGAAAATATGTTATGCTGGCTAATATGGCTATGAATCAGTTTATTCACATTTAGGTGTGTATACAATATATAACATCACATGTCTGCTGTATTAAAACATGGAGGGGCTAAAGAAAATCAACTTTCTTGTGCAACACGTATAAGGTTAATATAGATGAATAACTTCAGATTAGAATTTTTTCTCTACAGAGCAAATGCCCCATCATTTCAAATGATATCAGAGTTTGCTTTTTACATTAGAGGTGATCCCAAGACAAATCTAATATTGTGGAAAAGTCAAGTTTCAATGAATTTAATTATAATGGACATAATAAATATTGATGTTATTGAAATAATGCTTGTGTGTAATGACTGATAGAACTGTCACACTGAACAGAATGATTGGAAAATGTAGAACTCAAAAACTTTCATGCTAAAATATTTTAGATGGTAGGTGAATAACGGCAGAAAACAGTAGTTTGTTCACATTCTCTTTATATATAGTGTTGCTGTCAAACATTACTTTTTACAGAATTGGACAGATTCAACATAGAATATACTGTAAGAAGTGCTAAGCACATACGTTTGACAGAATAAATTGTACAAAAATGCAATTTACAACAGGAAAGGAATACACATTCGTGTCAAATTCTTCATGAAGAAGACATGGCTACAATTTTAAACTTCATGCCTCCCTTTCTTGACAAGAGGTCCATTTTGATAATTAGAGAGGAGACATGCAACTGTAAAGAGCTGGTTGATACTCCCTGAGATGGAGCGAGGGATAGTGGTATCGAAGAGTTTATTTTGTCTAACTCTTCGGATCATCCTCTCGACATGCACTCTTAAACGAGCAATGGACTGCGTCTTCAAGACATCTACCTCCAGCATCTGTGTCCTCTGAGAGAGAAAGGCAGGGCGATGAATCCAGGTACAAGGTCATCAACCAAGAAGCCTTTATCAACCATGATTGCCATGTCAGGTGTTAGGAGTGATGTAATCTCTGACTGCCGAAAAACCTCCTTGTCACTCATCGAACCTTCAAAGAGGGTGGACACAAAGGTCAGGGCTCCATGAGGGGATACTCCAACCATTGCCTTGAAGGTGCAGTGGGACTTGTAGTTGGAGAAAACTTCACTCTGAAGAAGCAGTGATGAGGGAGTTTGACAACGTAGCTCTGTGCAGTCGAGGATTACTTGCATGTCACTGTAGGTGCCATGAAAGTCACGTGGAAGACTGGCCTTTACAGCTGTAGGAGTCATCCAGGTACAGATGGAGCCCAAAAGGCCGTAAAGAAAGTTGGCCCAGGTCACAATTTTTCTACTGGCTGTTGTTCGGTGGATGTTAAATCGATGGCCCAGTTCCCTCTGGGTGCAGCCAGTAGACAGGTATGTAAGGAAGAGGAAGAGCTCATCTATTGGCAGCAGTTTCTGAAGAGGTGAAATATTTTATTAGTCTTTGTTCAAAGTAATCATGACATCTTTGTGTGTGAGAGAGTGTGTACATGTCAGAGTGTACATGTCATCTGACGTTTGGTGACGTGTCCTTTTTATCACGTCAGATGACACTCTGAGGAAGACAGCAGAAGCTGTCGAAACATGCCAGCAAGGTAAAAAACAACTCTTTTCGATTTGTCGGTTCAAATAAGTAAAACTATTGTATAGTATACAACAACAAAATGAACCTAATCCAACTGTCATTTCCCTGTTTGCATGCATTCTACTGATATAGGTTGGATATGTTCTTGTGTTTATTTATTATGATAGTTGTTGGTATATGTTTATGTGGTTTTGTATACTTATTGTTTGCTTTTCTATTTGTTTCTTGCTTATAGAACCACACATTGAGATGTTTAGGTGCGACCTCTGTTAAGAACTAAAGGAGAAAAAGGGAACATCTTGTATAATGTTCTGACCGATGCCCCCCATAGCTGTCACAAATTATTGACCAGTGAAGATTTATACAATCACTGAATCTGCAAAGCAGAAATAACTAAAGTAACTAAATATCTGTTGCATTTGTTGTACTTTGCTGCCTTGTTGATCAGGGTGGTGAAGTATCAGGCAGTGTGATATATTATTTGGATGGATTCCTGATCTACTGAAATGAAGGTAAATGAAGGAAACAGGAATTGTCACCTCTGAGATATTTCATTGAAAAACAGCCAATAGTTTTAAAAGACTGAGTCCAAACTGGCTCCTTCACACTTTTACAAATATGACGTAACATTAAAGACATAAAACCAGTAAATATAAGAAACACAAGGTTAACTTCACAGTACCTTGACACAGTGGTTTTGGTGTCCATCCATCTCTGGTGCAAGTGGCCTGATTGGTTCTACTTGTACTCTGATAACCATATCTACACCTGTAATACACAGAGTCACCCAGTTTTTTCTGATCGTACCAATTGACACTCCAGCTGTACACACGTGGGTCTCGTTCATTCCTGCATATGACCTCTGGAATGAGAGAAAGATTTGTCAATGTTAAATAACCAAGATGAGATTGAAAATTACAGTAATGGTCTTATGAAACACCACATAGTTAAAAACAATAATCTCATAATCTGCCTCTGGCTTTAAGACTCATATTGATTTCTATAGCCTGTCCTCAAACCAAAAACGACCACATAGGTCGTCCGTACATGCCCGTATTACGACCGAGTGTTACGTTTTGACTATGCGACCTCTGGCGTTTGAGTAAATATCGACACTCCGGTGTCGCAGGTGAAACGTCACCATGAACAAAGTTTTATCTAACACTATCCCTATCCCTTTCCCTCACCCTAACTATAACTCTAAACCCGTGCTCGGAAAGTGAGGAAAAAGCCATTTTGCGAGGGAAAAGCCGTTTCTCGAATTAAATCCCGTAATGCGTTCCTTTTCCCCGTAGGGGCGCTAACGTAAATATGCTCTCATGGGTCGTATTCCGGTGCACGTTACATACGACCGATGTGGTCGTATGAATTTGAGGACTTGTTGGATTTCTACCTTGGCAGAGTGGCCTGATACTCCACGTTCCATCACTTTGGCAAGTCGTCTGTGCTGAGGTGGTCTGATGGTCCACAATCCAGTGTTTCTCTCCACAGAAAACTCTGAGTGTGTCACCAGGGGAAAACACACTTCTGTAAGCAGGTTCAAATCCTTCAAGTGCTGGCAGTCTCACTTCACATTTTATTTCTGCATTTGTAGAGAAATGAACATGTTATCTGTTAGTCTGTTATAACAAGACAGACTGTAGTCCAATAATAGCAGCAGTTTTCACTTGTCATTGCGATAGAACCAACAAATTGTGGATTTCTCATTTTATACTTACTTTCACATGCAGGTGTAGGACTCCACTCTGCTTTTGTTCCCACTTTCATGCATCTTGATTGTCTTTCTTCTGCACGCTTGTATCGAGGATCACACCGATAATTCAGGACTTGATTTTCTTGGTACTCTTGGACGCTTCCAAGCACCACACCATGTTCAATCAGGGGGACTCTACATTTAATTCCTGTTAAAAATACAGACAAGCATGAATGTAAGTAGAACATTTGGTCTTAAAAAGAGTCAAACAATGGGTCAATTTGAAAACATTTAATCGAAGCATGGGATTAAATCATGAGTTAATAATGATGAACGGCAACCCACTACCCATTTCTGTTTTCACCGCGCATTTGAAAGGAGTTCCTAAGGTCAGATTATAAATATGTGACAGTTTTACATTTTGTACAGAGAGGAAGAATGTTTGTTTCATGGAAGGATATTGAAAACAGTTTTTCTGCTCATTGTGTAAAGTTAAGCTAACCATCTGCTGCCTATATTGTCATGCTGTTAGAGCCTGTCCTGTTATAACTATCAAACTGTGCTTTAGGAGCTGGTTTGAATCTGAAGTTCGGTCCAAATGTTTTATTATTAACAGTGGTATAATATTGTGTTAAATGAAATTAAAAGTGAACATACCAGAGCATGTTGGGAAGGGGGCACTCCACTGTCCAGTTTGTAAACACTCAATTTCTTCAGATCCATTTAGTGTCAAGTCATTGCTGCACTGAAACTGTAATTTATGTCCGGTTTTTATTATTTCATTTGTTGGTGGTAATCCAGCTACAAAGAGACGAGGATGCATCTTGCCAACTTGACAAGGGTCTGAAAAGGATAAAACATATTATCCAGTCAAAAAACAATATGATTCATTTTACCATCAAAATGTTTGCATTTTACTGTTTACGTCAGCTTTACAGAGCTTCATGGCACATGAGTTGATAGTTTGGCCCCCAATCTGTTACTTTACTGTTTTGGTAACAGTTAAATGTCTAAAAACCCATTGCATACTATAGCTGAGTGGTATATTATGAAGCAAGGCTTTGTTTGTGTAGGTCGGTTCAACAAAACGAAAGCCTTAGTGAGAGATAACAGATATCACAAAAGTGGTTATCAACTTTCTTGTTAACTCAGGCTGTCTGCTTCAGACTCTATGCTTTTCCACATAAAATAGGTGTTTAACATGTCATATGACTCTTCTTCTGCAGAAAATGAAATTACTGAGCGTCATATACTTCAGTCAACAGGTTGTTATAATGCAGAGCTACAAGGAAAATAAAAAAACAGTATAAAGCTGCTATTGCAAATGATGCAAGAAAGGAATACTTGCAGAGAACTGATTTATCTGCTAATATACAGTATCTCACAAATTTCTGCAAATATTTTATTATAGCTTTTCGTGGGACAACACTGAAGAAATGACACTTTGTACACAATGTAAAGTAGTCGGTGTACAGCTTGTATACCTGTGTAAATTTACTACCCCCTCTAAATAACTCAACACACATCCATTAATGTCTAAACAACTGGCAACAAAAGTGAGTACACCCCTAATGGAAAATGTCCAAACTAGGCCCAAAGAGTCAATATTTTGTGTGGCCAGCATTGTTTTCCAGCACTGCCTTAACCCTCTTGAGCATGGAGTTCACCAGAGCCTTACAGGTTGCCGCTGGAATCCTCTTCCACTCCTCCATGACGACATCACAGAGCCAGTGGATGTTAGAGACTTTGTGCACCTCCACCTTTCTTTTTGAAGATGCCCCACAGATGCTCAGTAGGGTTTAAGTCTGGAGACATGCTTGGCCACTCCATCACCTTTACCCTCAGCTTCTTTCGCAAGGCAGTGGTCGTCTTGGGGGTGTGTTTGAGGTCGTTATCATGTTGGAATACTGCCCTGCAGCCCAGTTTCCGAAGGGAGGGGATCATGCTCCGCTTCAGTATGTCACAGTACAAGCTAGCATTCATGGTTCCCTCAGTGAACTGTAGCTCCCCACTGCCAGCAGCACTCATGCAGCCCCAGACCTTGACACACCCACCACCATGCTTGACTGTAGGCAAGCCACACTTATCTTTGTGCTACTCACCTGGATGTCGCCACACACACATGACACCATCTGAACCAAATGAGTTTATCTTGGTCACATTAGACCACAGGACATGGTACCAGTTATCCATGTCCTTAGTCTGCTTGTCTTTAGCAAACTGTTTGCGGCCTTTCTTGTGCATCATCTGTACGGTGTAGCTGTGCACACAACACAACTGTAAAAATAAAGTCTTCACAACACTGAAATATGCTAATATCTTTATATAAAGTAATTAAAGAATATTTTAACTGCAGTTACACAATTTTTGGATACACTCTTCATTTATCTATTTCTATGATTACGTGGTACAGTGGATTCACGACATAAAATGCATTAAGAAAGAGTTAAAGGCACCATTGAACCTTTGCAAGCATGCACAAGCTTATAATGTTGCAACACCAGCAAAAAGAAATATTGATGAAGACACTATGCAGCCACAGATCTCATGAATTACGCCCAAATAAACTACACTGATTAAAGTTAGGGACATACAGAGGTGAAAGTAAGCCGGAACGGTCTGGAACTGCGTACCGGCAAAAGATCTGGTGGCGGAACGCAGTTCCGGGAAAAGATCTGCTGGCGGTACGCTCTTCCACTGGTATCTATGGGTACGCCGGTACGCCGCCTGGCCTACCTGCTATCCATAGATATCGACCGGAGTTAACTCAGCAGTACGTGAGTGCGCATGCGTGTCTACTTCCGTAACACAGCGATTGTTATGGCCAGTAGCAGCCAAGAGCAAATACATGCGCTTGATTTATTGCACTGGGGTGAGCAATAAATTACACCTGAAATTCCACACGTTCTTGTGATTGGCTGAAAAACTTTCAACAGGATTTACAATAGTTAGCATCAACTATTACTAATAGTTCCGGCAAGAATTTAAAACTACTTTCACCCCTGGGGACATACATGCACACAAAAATAAGTATTGTAAAATCCACAACAAATATCAATTTTGTTACCATTTTATTCTTCACATTTACTTTTTATTATTGATAAATACCAGTTTTTAGAGTTTCTAGTCAAATACATCATAATCTAACAAAACAAATTTACTGTAAAGACATCTCCCACACATATACACAAATTTTCCTCTAATGCCTAAAATCTAATGAGAGTTATCACAGGAGTCTGCTGTTTGTGTACAAAATAATCTGACCTAAACTCTGTTTTTACACAAAGACAAGTCAAAAGTAATCAAAGTAATTTCAAAAGAAGAAGAAGAAAATTGTCCAACTTACCGTTCTGTGACGAAGAGAGTTCCATGTTCCTCCACAGCTGGAGAAACAGGAGGGTTAAAGACAGCTTCATTCTCTTGCCAGTCGTTGTCTCCTGAGGAGAGTTTCAGTTTGTTTGCTAACAGTTCTGATGGAGTACAGAGGGTCACAGCATGGACTGCCCAGTGGGACTGTACACCTGACGTGTTGCAACATATCAGCAAAAACAGTTTGTCTGCTGAGATTCAGCTCAGATTATCTGTATCTGTGTCCTGCCACTCAGACAGAAACATATATAAAAGAAGTTTAAGATCGTTTCAGATCTATTCTATTATTACTTTCAGCCAAACTCACTAACACTCTGTGGATGGAGTCTGTCCAAACTGACTTAGGGTGAAGGCAGGGGACCCCTGTCTATCACAGGGATACGTACATATAGAGACAAACAATCACACTTACATTCACACGTACGGATAATTTACAATCACCAATTAGTCTCAGCATGTTTTTGGACTGTGGGAGGAAGTCAGAGAACCTGGAGAAAACCCACGCATGCACAGGGAGAACATGCAAACTCCATGCAGAAAGCTCCCAGTTCGGGACATGAACCAGGGAACTTCTAGCTGCAAGGTGACAGTGCTAAGCACCAATCCACTGTGCAGCCAACACTGAATCATGGTCAGTATAATTAGTAGTGTTAGTCTTGACAAGAATTCACAATAAAAGATTCTATCATGTCAAAGTAAAAACAGATTTCTACAAAGTAATATTAACCATTTAGAAATATAAAATGTAACATTGCATAAGTTTTCACCCCCTTCAAGTCAGCATTTAGTACATTCACATTTGGCTGGACAGGTCTTAATCACTTTTGCATGTCTGGACACAGCAATTTGATTTCATTCCTCCATGCAAAAGTGCTCAGGCTCTGTCAGGTTGCACAGGGATAATGAGTGAACAGCACTTTCCAAATCCAGCCACAAATTCTTGTTTATATTGAGGTCTGAGCTCTGATTGTCCACTTCACAACATTCACCTTGTCTTTAAACTATTTCAGTGTAGCTTGACTCTTATTGTCTTTATGGGAAAAAAATCTTCTTCCAAGTTCTCTTCTCTTGTAGACTGCATCAGGTTGTCCTCCAGAATTTCCCTCTGTATTCCTGCATTCATTTTATCGTCTACCTTTACAAACCTTCCAGGGCCTCCTGCTGAGAAGCATCCTCACATCATGATGCTGCCACCACCATGCTTTACAGGTCTGTTTGTGATCATGTGCAGTGTTTGGTGCCCACCAGACAGCATCTAGTCCACAAAAGCTCAATTTTGGTCTGGAACCTTTTTCCGATTGATTTCAGAGTCTCCCACATGCCCTCTGGTCGAACTCTAGTTCCTTTCTTAAGGATGAATTTAACTATACTCAAAGGGATATTCAGTGACTTTTCACATCTTATTATTTTCAATGCCCTTTTCAGAGAGTTGCTTGGAGTGGTCTTTTATGTTCATTGTGGACCAGTGACTGGACCTTCCACCTGAGACACATGTTTTGCACTCAGATGGTTTCCAGTTCACTAAATGTGTTCCTTCTGGTACTAAAGGTGGTTAAAAAAAAATTACACAATAACTGATTTTATATCAACATTTAAAAAAAAATTCTTGTAGTTAATTCTGAACTTTTTAAAAATTTTGTCAAAAACGCAAATTCACTTGACCATGATTCAATGTTCAAAAACAAAACAAGGGGAGCATGACAGAGGGAGGTGGAAACTTCTTTACAGGTAATGTATGCTACACATTTATCAGATATGTTTAACATGTGGAACATTTTGCATTTTCATGGATGGTTTTCAGGTAAAACCATTCTCTGTATACTGTCATAAAATCTAATTTATGTATTAACATATTACAGCCATCCATTCTCTATACACCGCTTTATCCTCACTAGCGTTGCAGGGGGTGCTGGAGTCTATCCCAGCTGACTCGGGCGAAGGCAGAGGACACCCTGGACAGGTCGCCAGTCTGTCGCAGGGCTACATATACAGACAAACAATCACACCTACGGACAATTTAGAGCCATCAATTAACCTCAGCATATTTTTGGACTGTGGGAGGAAGCCGGAGTACCCGGAGAAAACCCATGCATGCACAGGGAGAACATGCAAACTCCATGCAGAAAGATCCCAGGCCCAGGTCGGGATTTGAACCGGGGATCTTCTTGCTGCAAGGCAAAAGTGCTAACCACTATGCAGCCCAACATATTACATCATAAGATAGTTCAAGTATAGACTTTGTATCATGAACATTTATTTTGTTTGTCAAATAAAGTTTGACATAAAATGAGTAACAGGCAATTCATCAATTGTCTTCACTCCTCCTCTCAGCACATTAACAAATGAAGACAGAACTATTACTCTTAAAACATTGTTCAGGATGAAAACAGACTGAGGGTTTATATATGGTTTTTATTTAAATGAGCACACAGAACTAAAATACATAACTGCTCTTACTCTTCACGTTGGAAGTCATCATGTTTGTGTGCTCAGATTTATCACATCCAGCTGATTAAAAAACTTCATGCACAGGTGGGGAAGTTTATCTCACCATCAATACACTGCTGACGCATTTCCAGTGTGCCGACAGGTCTTGTTCCATAGATACATGAGAATGAGAGGAAATCATTATGGGGTGCATACAGCTTTTCTTGACCACTATATGCGAAATAAATATTGCGTCTTCTCATGACATCTTTATCCACAATGCAGGGCTCTGCAAGAGATTACGTAAAATTAATATTTGTAAATTACAGAAATGTACAGCACACCAAATTATTGCTACTCTCTGTTAGAAAGAAATATTTAATGCTTCAAAACAAATCAGTAACTCAACATACAGACCAAATGTTGCTTGCCAGCAGACTGTGATGTGACTGCATGTTTTTTCATTTCATTGTTTTCTAGGTTAGTCAAGGACCTCCATACATAAGACTTAAAATGCAGATATTACACTCTGCCCAACATATAACAAGAAAAACTTTTTTTTTTCACCTTTCATATCCATTTAAAGCAACTCTTTAAAAAAGAAGAAGAATTTTCAACATTTCCAGTGATTGGAAGTGTTTTCCTACAGTATGGTTGTATTAAACTTGAAGAATACTGAAATCAGTGGTGTAGCATTCCTACAACAAACTACATGAATGTCACTGAAGTCAAAAGGTGTGATGACACCTAGGAGTCCTCCTTTGCATCATGGTCAGAATTATCTGCTCTCTTGCTGGTGATGGCTGTCCAAAAAAAATGATGCTTATGTGGCACTATGATTTTCAAACATGCTAAAACAAGTGTTGCAAAATCCAAATTCCATGCTAACTCAGCTTCTTCTAAAGGTGTGGATTGTCGGCCAGTTTTAACTGAGGCATTCCCCAAGGATCAATTCTGGGACCAGTATGTCATTTGGTCACAGTTTTCACAATCATATTCTTTCATCAGTCTTTTTTTTTTTTTACAGATTTACTGTACCTGCCCTGAGAACTGGTGATGGATTAACTACTCTTTTATTTTGTCTTCATTTATTAAGAATTATTAATAAAGAGAGGGACCAGACCTCTGCCAAGACATCACAGTTATCAAATAACCTGTTGGAGGATCTAAGGATGACTGAGTCCAAACACACATTTAAATATGTCTGCTGTGCCAGCCATTAATGTTATTTCACTTAGTTTGTAATAACTAATGACTGTGATGTGCTTAACAGATTTTAGCACTTTGATGGACCATGCACACCAAAATCAATTTTACCGATGCAGAATCTTAACAGATCGTAGTATGAAAATATACATGGAACTGTAACTTACTGAGGCATCTTATCTGTCCAATCCATTCACCATTTTTGCAGGTCTTGAACGGCCCACCCTCCATATGGTAAACATTCTGACAGATGTATTCAACCTTGCATTATGTCTGTACTGGAATACAACAGTTTCCTTGGTGTCTCCCTCTGCAAGAGGTGGAGGTTTCCCACAACCCACGGGAGCTACAAGACAGAGGTCAATCATAGAGAAAATACAAGTTTATGTGGTGTTGTGTCATAACTATTACATTTTATATGTTTGCTGCCATGCGCCGTGGACTTCAAACTAAATGCCACTGTAAACAGTTATACTTGGTGTTATCTCTGTGAATTATCCCTATAATGACATGTGACACCTGGGTTTTGAATTGACATTTGGTATTAATCAGTGCTCTTTTTATCCTAACTTCGGTCACACTGTGATGGTTGTTCAAATTTAGGTGAGTGAAGTAAGTAGTGCACTTAAGTAGTAACTTTAAGGGTTTTTTTTTTGCGTCCTTTGTTCAGTAAAACACAAAAACACAAGTGGACCCAACTGTCCAGAGTAGGACAACCAACAGATTCAGACTATTTAACTTTAACCATGTTGGACAATCAGAGACCTCAAAAATATTATTGGTTCTGGTCAGCTACCAGCAATGCTGCATGGAGAAATGAGGGAACTATATGTGTGGACTAATTCTGACACCCGTTTGTCAGTACAGTGAAACAGTAATTGTGTATTAATGTGTAAACATGTACAGGTCCTGTCAGCAACATCAGCACCAGGACTATTTCGATTATGGGTTCAATTGCACAAAATTGCCTCATGTACGTATATAAAGAAGGTAATGGTGCACACTCTTACATGACAAATAAACTCAATTTTCTCTGTTCATCAATATAGTGTAGAAAAAATTATGTTTTAATAAACAAGTCTGTATGTGTGGACAAGTCCTAAGTGAGTATTTGTCATGTGACTTTTATTTTGCGTATCATAACGTTTTCTTAAGACTCTACTGGCAACTACATTGTCACACCCAAATACTTCCAAACACTAATTCCCTGATCACCCCGGTCAACACATCTTTGCTCACAATAGCAGGTGAAATTTACTAACCTGCAGTCATTCACATGCAACTTACAACAAAGAAAACATTAACAACACCAACTCTATCCTGGAAGAAAACGTTTTGCCGTTATGTTTTAAATTGGGCATCTTCTCACTATTCTAAATTGGTAAAACTCTGCTGTGGTTTTACAGTCCAACACATACTGAGATGACATTTTCAACACAAACAACTGTTCTACATAACTGTTCATGCAATGCCTTGTAAAATGCAGGTAAACTGGGTCAATCAAGCCTCAGACCTCATAGAGCATTGTGGGAAATATCTGAAGCTGAGTTCATGGATTACTTTTTTTCTCAACATTTTTAATAAGGAGTATGAGGAGAGGAAAAGAACTGACTTACCTCCACAAGTTGGAAACGAATCACTCCACTGTCCATTTGCCAAACATACAACTGTTGCATTCCCTTGAATAAATTGTCTACTTTGACGGCAACGAAATGTTAACTTGTGTCCCGTTGGAAGAGGATGGCCTGATAAAGGTGGGGTGACGACTATGTTGCCTGGTATTCCTGAAACTTTACATGTGTCTGTTTTGAAGAAGAGAAATTGTTTAATCAAGAGATTTCTGCTGAATAAACATCAGCATTTTAGAGTCAGTGGAATGTAAATCTGTGTCAACCCATTGCAACTTTTCCTCTGTAGACAAATTGTCATAAGTGTTGTAACTCATTTCATTTAAATTGAACAAAGGTGCAGTGAATGGATAGAGAGATCACTTAATAAAAGTTTCAATCCACAAATGTGACTTGAACGGATTTATTCCAAATACTGAATAAAGTGAACGTACCAGAGCAAGTTGGGATGGGGGCACTCCACTGTCCAGTTGGTAAACATTCTGTTTCATTAGATCCACCAAGTTGAAGCTCACCGCTGCAGTCAAACTGTAATTTATTTATGTAACTGGAATGCTATCAGCAATGTGAAAGCTGTTCCAGTGGAG
>NC_067116.1:311087-356123 GCF_021347895.1 Acanthochromis polyacanthus
TATCATATTTTCACTGTGACATACATAGTTTAATGTCCAAACATAAACATATAGTTTTGAAGTGAATAATTCACAGAATTCTACACGTGTCCCTTTCACACAACTGAAATATGGTGAGAGACAGACAGATTACTGACTGCTACAGACTACTGATCCCTGTGGAATTACTGTTCCATTAATGCCTGAAACAGGAAGAACATTTAGACAGAAAGACTGGAAATTCAATGAAGATGAGCAGGACTGTAGCATGGAGAGAAAATCTGATCTTCAGTAAAGTCAGACGATGGCGTTGGTTCTTCTGGAAGTAATGTGAATTTTTCCAACATAAAGTGAGAGAAAACTCAGTAGATTGTGGTCAAAGAATGTGTCAGAAAGCCAAAGAATGAGAAAGACAGTTGATGAATGATATGAATGAGTGTTGTAAAATGAATGTGTTCTCTGAGAGGAAGAAAGAAGAAGTGATTGGGTTCCAATCTAAAGGAGATGAATTGGATTGGAATAAAGCACCAGGTGCATTTCTAGCATCCAGAGCTAAATGGATGGAAGATGGGAGAAAAACAGTTCCTATTTCAGTGGATTAGAGAGAAATGCAATCAGCCTCTAAATGTTGATGATCAAACTGGGAGCAATCCAGAAGAAAGAGCAGATGAAAGATTTAGATTCTATTAGCATTTACATTCAGCAGCTTTTTCTTTCAAAGTCAAAGCATTTCTTCCTCAGACTGACTTTAAAAGCACGTGTTTGGAGAGATTGATAGAGCTGGAATGAAAATGTCTTTGGGGAAATCAGCGGCTCCAGATGGACTTACAACCAACTTTGATCCGTTTTTCTGGGCTCATATTAGAGAAGGACTGTTTGAAGCATTCAAAGAAGCTTTCAATCAGGGAGTCACACTCATTTTAGTTCAGGTTCCACATTTAGCCCAGTTTGATCTCAAGTGGGCCGGAGCGCTTTTTACTACAAAAGTCAGATGAAAAAAGACACAAAATGAGACAAAAAGCAGAGAAAATATTGTGAAAATGAGACAGAAAAGGACCAAAGAACAATCTAGTGTTTGACTTTGTGATCATGGTCTAGAAATGGTTTGAAATGGATCCTTTGACTCATTTCCAATCTGCAGTTCATGTCTTCTCTGGAATTTGGACACTTTGATGATGATTGATGGATTGTGCTCATTTGGTAGAGGATGCTGCTTTTACACTCTTTCTACATTCATTGAAAGCTTCTGACGAGCTTCAGCACCACTTTATTTGACATTCACTGCATTATTTTGGATGGAAAATTCATTCATATGCTCTCAGTGTTGTCCAGCAGAATTCCTTCAATGTGGAACTACTAGAAGATGAGATGTTAACAGGAGCAAACACCAAGGAGACCCATCAGTCCTCTGCTGTTTATTATTAGCTCTGGATATCAACCCTCCTGTTGGCTTCATTTACGCCACCAAAAAACAGGAAAAAAATCCAGAAATTCAGCAAAAAAATTCACCAAATTTATGGAAATGTGCAAAAACCTTCAGGAAGAAAATTCCAAGAATTCACTTAAAGTTTTATTTAAAAAAACAACAAAACAAAATCCCTCTAATTTGGCAGGAAAATTATGTAAATATTTTTCAAAAAATGAGTAAAAATCTTCCAAAAATCCTAAAAATATCTAAAGTGATTCCATATTTATCAGTAAAACTTCTGATATTTTCTTTAAGAACATTCACAGAAAAATCAACCAAAATCCAGAGAATTTACTGGATTTTGGTTGATTTTTATGTGAATGTTCTTTACAAACATTTCTTCTTTTTCCACCAAAAAATGTTCAAAAATGTCCCAAAAATGTTCAAATGTGGACATCAGAAGTTTCTCTGTGGAAATATTTATTATTTTCCACATTTTCAAACTTTAAAAGGACACGAGGGTTAAAATAGTGAAAGTCTAAAAGCATTTAATAAGGACACAGTCACAGATGATCCAACATTATTTTAAAGCTGTGTGTATTTTCCAGAAGCCTCAGGGTTTGATTGAAACTAAATGTGAGATCTGATCCATTCACCAGAAAACACAAAGTTTACTTCAGAATATTCCAGTAAAAATGAGCTGAAACATTTGGAGAAACTATCAGTAAAATCTGATGAACAGGGAAACTTCTAACATTCTGATTGGTGGAAATCAAATGTAAAATCCTTGAAGATCTGCTTCCAAAGGAATCTTTGATATTTGGTAGAATATTGAGGACAGAAATGGAAGGATTTCAGGATGGATTTATCCAGCAGATTCTTGATGTGTTTCACATGGATGGATGAAGAAAATCCAGCAGATTGACTGTGATGTGATTTGATGCTAAAAGGTGATGTGGTAAAATGAGTAGAGGAGGGGCTTTGAATGTCACTGATGGACAAACAATGAATGGTTCCATGAAATGACTTTAGAAAACAGGAACATTATCTGTGCTTTACCTTAGCGCCTCATCTTTGTCTCATTCTCTTTAACATGTCATTTCCATCCTTTAAATGATCCCATTTCCACATGCAGCTGTTCTTCTCCTGGAAAATGCTTTAGAAGCAGAACTTCAGTCCACACAAAGCTACAATGTGGAAGAACAGGAGGATTTGTACAGGAGGAAATGTGTCTTTGTGAAGGATTGGATGGAGAAAGGAACACATTGAATGGATGAAGATGTTCTAGTGGTTTTCAAAGTAAACTGACTTCAGATTGCTGCTGGAAACAACATTCTCTGCTAATCAAAGCTGTTCCAGTGATCAAAGGAATGTTCCAGAATTCATGTGAACTCCTCATTCTAACACGCTGTTTATTGACAGAGAAACATTTTGACACGTTAAATGTTAGAACAACATTGTGAGATGATCAGGAACTAAAGAATGTTTTCCTCTTCCTGCTCAAAGAAAAGTTGGATCTCCAACATTTCCACAGACTGACTCTATCAAAGTCACAAGCAGATATTTGTCTTTTCCTTTCTGAGCTCAAATGAAAGAAGTTCATTTCTAAACTCTTTCTGATGTTTCTCCATGTAGAGAATGTTCCAGAAGGAGATTTCATGTGGAGAAGAACACATGCACATTGATGGAGAAGATGTGAACCTCCAGAACATCTGTTCTCCTCCTGAACTATTGTGAGGAGCTTTAGGGACACAATCATGAATGGTTGCTAACAAACAACGTTCAACCTGTCTGTGAATACAATTCTATCAAGTTTGCTCTCTTTATGCACAACAAACATCTGGAATTTATGTGGAATCCTAGAATGAGAACTGCTGAGTTTTAGACACACAGATGTAGATTTTTGAAGGCTGCTCTGAGTTTGAAACTTTTCTTTTCCTCCTTAATCAAACGCTCAAATAGAAGTTCCTTCAGACTGTCTCAGATTCTCATGTTATAAACTGATGAACCCCTGAGAAGTTCATTTATTTCAAGCTGTCTGATTTGATTATTCTCTTTCTTTCTTTTCTGCTTCTCTTCTGCTTGGACCAGTGGAATTGTAGGACACAGTTGGTGCCTATTTGTTGTTCAATTATGCTTCATAAAAGATAAAACAACAAAAAACTTGGGGAGCCAAATATCCCAGAATGCATTTAGAGCAGCAGCAAAGAGCGAGGAGGAAACTTTCAGAGGAAACTCAAGTATTTTGGGAATCCTGCTGTTATTGTGACACTAAATGTAGTTTTCAGATGATCTGAGGTGAGAAAGTGGTTGTAAAAAGGTCCAATGTGTGGTGAGTTTGTCCAGATGAAGCTGATTAAAAATGAGCTCCAACGCTTTCAGAGATGTGAGGTCCAGGTTAGACAGCTCTGATGGACGCTCAGCCTCACTGTAGAGCTCCTTATCTGGACCAGACTTTACAATCTGCTGCTCTGACGCTTCTATAGCGCTTCAACAGGATATTAGGAGTTTCTGTGGATCCAACCGTCACACTTTGACCTCACACTTTATTTGGATTGTTCACAGAAAAATCACTTTGAAAGAAGTTCAAGTTCACAACTTTAGATTGTTCATGTTTTACTCGCTCACTGACTGTGATCATAAGAACAGATAGAAATTAAAACAGAGAAGATCATTTATTTACAAGTTTGGTTTCTGAGTCTTTTCACCACTAAAATATGGAGTTTTTCTTCTAGTCTTTGGACTTCTTTATATCTGCTTTTAGGGATAAATTTAATGAAATAGAATTAAAAATGGAGACAAAAAGATCAAAATAAAAGCATCAGTTTTACTGCTTTACTAAAGATCTTTTTTCTGTTTTCATTTCTGCCGTGGAAGAGGATAAACGTTGATTATTCAACATGGAAAATTAAATTCCACTGATCAACAAATAAGCAAACAAACATGAAGATCAAAGTGTGTTATTAGTCATTTATTGAATAAAAAAGAAAGTTAGAATAGTTTAAAAGCCACAGGCAGAGCAAATAAAAGTGGAGAAAGACGTATTAAAATCATTGATCTTGTTCAGGAAAAATCAACCACTGCAATGAAAATAAAAACTAAGTTAGACATTGATTACAGCACAAGATCTGTTCAAAGAATTTAGAGCATGGAAGGGTTCAAATACAGCACAATGTGAGGAAAAGCTCCTTTAACGGCCAAACACAACATTTATAGAATGAAACAGGCTAAAAAATGTAGAATTTACAGAGTTCAATGTAATCTGGATAGTCCTGGTGGGTTTAAATTCTACTGGAATCATATCGATGCTGAAAACATTTTGATCCACAGATAGCTAGGGTTATGGGAGCTTTGATGGAAAAATACAATCTGATAGAATTTGTTGATGAAACCAGAAATTCAGAATCTGATAAAAAAAAACTGATGAAAAAACATTGAAGCACTTATTTATAGTAAAAATGAAAAATGGATCTATCAATAAGACATAAATGACAGAAGAGCACAGAATACTTTGGAAAGAGTGACACAGATGAAGGAAGTTCTCATTTCATCACTAGAACAGGACTTAAAGACTCACATCAGGATCAAGTGTGGCTGCACAAAAAGCTGATTTTCACTGGACAATAATGTGTGAAAGTCTGTCAGCAGTTTGGAGATTCACTGCTTCCTCTCTCATTTCACACTTTGTGCAGCTCAAATGCTTTTAGTTCCAGTGAGCGTCAGAGGAACACCACATCCTGATTTTCACTCTCAACATTTGACTGGAAAAAGACGCAAACACCACATTTGGCTCCTGGAAGAATCACAACTTCATCTTTGAAGAGGAACAAGTTTACAAGGAATCATTGAGAAGGATTTGACAAAGAAACACATTTAATCCATGAATGTGAAAACATGTTTGTGAGGGACAGAGTCATGGAGAGACTCAACCATCTGTTCAACACTGTTTCTGTACCAGGAGGAGACTCTGGAGACGAGACTCAGCACAGAGACACTGAAGAACCAGACCAGGACCTGTAGACCCCAAATCCAGGATAGAGAGTTTGAGTGAATGTGGTGTTGAAGGTGTGGAGGAGGATCAGAGAGTCAGAGGAGACTCTGTAGAAGGACAGAGTTCCAGCAGGAACGTCCACATAAACTGAAACTCTGTGAGAGACTGAGGAGGAACTGATGGATGTTTCACTGTCATTGTGACTGACAGAGTAACCATAATCAAAGCAGAACAGACTCCAGGACTGATCATTACATCCAAACCCACAGTCACTGTCTCCTTTCCTTCCGATTCCTCTGTAACTCACTGATATAAAAACCCTTCCTCTCCACTCCACCTCCCAGTAACAGCGACCAGTCAGACCAGTTCTACACAGCAGCTGATACCAGTCAAACCTGTCTGGATGATCAGGATACCTCTGATACCCCTCCACTAATGTCACCATCCTGTTGTTGTCAGACAGTTTGAGGTTTCTGTTTACTGTGTTTGTGTCGACTGTGAGTTGACAGGAATCTGATGGAGAGAACAAACACAACACAGCTGCAGTTATTGATGGATCATGTGATCAGTATTAAAGCTTTGATGATGACCTCAGAGATGTGACACTTTGAAGATGCTTGAATGTGCTGCTTTGTTTCCATCAATCCATTCAAACACACTTACACTTCCTCAGACCTGGTGTCAACCATGGGACTCCAGCAGGCGTCACCCTGAAAGGAGGAGGACGGTCAGAGCAGCAGAGACTCTTTCAGCAGCACACATGGACGTTACATGGCTCTCACACTGTTCCACTGATAAAGGACCAGAGCGTTCATAGAGGTGACATCATTCTCCCAGACTGATACAAACTTCACTGGCGCCATGACTGACTGTACAACTTTAAATCATTTTCTACAATTGTGCAGCAAAACAGAACTTTCTTCTTTTCTTTTTCCTCTTTTTCAGTGATATCACTCTATGCTAGCCCATTGCCTTAAATCCCTTTGGAACATCTCATTTAATGAACTAGAACATCAGGTTATAGGTGTCGCTGAGCTGCCTTTCCTTTTTGTGTGTGTGCCAGAATATACATAGCTAGAAGCTTAGAAAGCTTTTTGCTTTATTTCTTCTTTTTTATGTCTTTTTCACTTGTCTCACTCAATGCTAGGGGACTGAGGAATAATGTAAAGCGTAAAGCTTTATTTTTAATGTTAAACAGCTGAAAACTGATTTGGTTTTTTCCAAGAATCACACTCACTTATTAAAGATGTAAACTTGTGTAAAAATCAGTGGGAAACGACATGTGGTGATGACATGGACAGAACATTCTGCTGGGGGATCTTGTTTAAAGGGGAGTTTTCCTGGAAAATTGATGCACTCTGTGACAGTCAAGCTCATTTGATTTGTTTAATAGTAGACTGGAATGGCAAAGCAATGATTATTGTTCATTTGTACGCTTATAATTCTACATCAGAAAAGGATAAACTTATTCCTACATTAGACTGTAAACTTGCAGCTCTAACTCAGACATTCCCTGAGGCTTACTTCATTGTAGGAGGTGATTTTAATGTGCTCATGAATGAGGTGATGATAGATGGCCTCCAGCTAAATGCTCACAGCCAAATGTTCACTTCAACTCTTTCATTGACAAGTATGATTGATGTGATGTATGGAGAGAGAAGTTTCCAAATACTTGGAGGAATAAAAATGGCATAAACCACTTTCAGATGTGATTACCACAGCGGGTAATATAAACACATTTCTAAAACAAACAACAAAAGTTTAAAGGGGCATAAAGGGCATAACTTACGTTTCGATGGTCTTTTACCGGTCAACGATGAAAATAATCCACAAAAACCGGCCATAATCCAAGAGTAGTCATCCAGACAATACTAGCAAGTATCATATTTTGTCCAAAACATGTCTAGAAATAAGTAAATAATCCACAAATAGCTCGGCTCCGTGCGCGTCCACGTGGCGCACGGTGGCGCTGCGCGTTCCATAATTCACTGCATTTTTATCCATAATTTTATGAAGCTTTCTGTAATCCTCACGATCTCGGTCAGAAAATGGCGACTGAAGCCTCTGCTTTCGATCCCAACCGCATTTCAACCAATCAAGTGACTCATCGCTGCCTCCGAACCCGGAACAGCCAGCCGTTGCCGAGACCGATGGATCTGGTGACTCTCATCTCTCCACTAAATTCTGAGCAAAATGACGCCGGAGGAAACGTTTGACTGACAGGGCATGTAGCCAATGAGCTGCTGAATAGCCGAGAGGCGGGCTTTAGCGGCTCTGTGTGAGTTTTCACACCTCCGGCTCTCCTGCTGCAGCTGCTTTTCTCTGTCTCCGTCTGAGCCTCTGATTCAGATCAAGATCCGCACTGAAGCTTATCTGAAGTGATTTTTTTTAGTTCTTTATGAGTTTTTGGAGTGAAAATAGTGTGAAAAAGGGCCAATAAACGACCATATACCATTTTTTCACAGGGTGTACATAGGGTGTCCAAAATTGACATAATTGGGCATATTAGTACAAAAACATGTGTGAAACACTCATTTCTTGTAGTTTTGCTCTGAAATTTTGTCCTGAACTATGTAAGACCCCAGGCTGTTGCCTTGTTGTGTTTCAAGCTGTCACAGTGCTGCCACACTAATTTTCAGGTGTTTTATTAGGGAAAAAATTTAGGCGTGAATAAAATTCTTCCTAATTCAGTGTGTTCCAACATAAATAACTCTGTGTCAGTAGCACCTAGAGTAATTTTTACTGCACTGGGTGACAATGCAGGTTGTCAGCTTTCAAATGAGACCCCAGCCATGCCTGTACTCCAAACAGTTCAAGAACAGCATTCAATTTACTTTCTGTACATCTTCAGTTGAAATTTCAGGGGAAAATTGACCGCAGCTTAAAGGGTTAAAGTGGAAAAAACTCATGCTAAGTACAATGCCATGTCTCAACTGAACATTGATGGAGTTGTGACTGAAAGTAAGAGCAGTATTTCTGAGTTTTGCTCTCTTTTTAAAACAAAGTCTGACAAAGATGCAATGGATAGACTGTTTAATGTGTTGATTTTACAAACTCTATAACGGAGGAAGAGCGGTTGATGTGTGACACCCCTCTCACACAACAACAAGTATTAGATGCAATGATGCAACTTCAGAGTAATAAGTCACCTGGAGTTGATGGATTGTTTCAGAATTCTAGATAGATTTTGCTGAACTTTTGGCCCCATTTCTGTTCAAAGTTTTCTGAAGGTATTAGTAAAGGGACTCTTCCAGCAAGTATGACACAAGGCTGGATGACTTTAATTCCTAAACCAAAAAAGGAGCCTCTCTTCATTGATAACTGGAGACCAGTTTCATTATTGAACAATGACTCTAAAGTTCTTGCTCTTGTTTTTGCTAAAAGATGTAAAAATGCTCTTAACTCTCTTATTGATGAGAATCAGTCTGGGTTTATGAGTAACAGGCATATTTTCAATAACATGAGGCTAGTTTTAGACCTCATAGACGATGCTGACCTTATTAGGGATGACAGTTTCATTTTAGTTGGAGACTTTCACAAAGCCTTTGATACAGTTGAACACTCCTTTATGTTTTCTGCTCTTAACAGCTTTGGTTTTGGGCCATACTTTTGCAGTGTGATGAAAACATTCTATGCTGGCGCCAATAGCTCGGTAAAACTGAGTAATGGCACAACTCAGAGATTTTGTTTGGAAAGAGGGCTAAGACAGGGCTGCCCTGTCTCAGTTTACCTCTTCCTGGTTGTTGCTCAAATCTTTTGTCATTTTGTCAAATTCTGTCAGTTGGAAGGCATCTCTATTGCTGCTAGAAGCAGACTTTGAAGTCAGTTGGCTGATGATACAGCCTTGTTTTTAAAGAATGTCCTACAGATAAAGCCTGCAATTAATGCAATCCACATGTTTTCTAAAGCATCAGGTTTGGACTTAAACCTAAATAAGTGTGAGCTATTCGCTCTCTAAAGTTCTGATATAACCTCAATTGATGATATACGAGTAAAGAGTAAGGTTAACTATTTAGGGATTACTGGAACTAAAAATCAGTGAGAGAGATGCCATCTCAACTTTGAGCCAAGGATTAAAAAGGTGCAGAATAAATGGAAGCTTTGGCTACAAAGAGACTTATCACTTAAAGGTGAACTCTTCTGTCAAAAGCTGAGGGAATTTCCAGACTTGTGTATGCCGCCTCCTCACTGGCACTGGACTGTAAAACTGTCACATTTATTGATAAGATGCTTGTTCATTTTCTGTGGAAAAACCGGACACACTAGATCAGAAAATCTGGAATTCTGAACAACTACAAAAATGGAGGCCTCCACTTTGTTGATTTTTCAATTCTAAACAATGTTCTGAAGATCAAATGGTTCAAATCTTTCTTAAAAATGATGCATCTTTATAGAACTTTATTCCTAAATGTGTATTTCATCAAACTGGAGGACTCCCTTTTCTGTTGGTTTGTAGCTACCAAATAAACAAGATTCCCCTAAAATGATCCAGTTTTCACAAACAGGTTTTGTTGTCGTGGAAAACGGCCTACAAGCACAATTTCTCTCCACATGGGTATTATCTCTGGATAATGGGGATATACTGCATCAAAATAAAAGCATCTTTCTCAATCGCTGCTTTAACAACAAAATGGACTTCGTCTCACAGCTTCTGACCCCTAGTGGCCATTTTATGAATGACACTGAATTCTGTGAAAAGTCTCCATTCCCTTCAACACTTGAAGAGTTTCCAAAGGTCATTAGCTCCATTCCAGCTGCTGCTGTGACTCTGTGCACTGCCTCCTCTCTTGCAGCAGATATACATGTTGTTAATCCATGTGACACTTATTGTGGCTAAATATGCTTTGGGACGGCAAAGAACAGCAACAGAGCTATACGTGCACTGTTCCAAAGAGAAACGACAACAAAACCTGATGTTATCCATGACTGGAACTCTTTTATTCATAATATCTCTGGTCTCAGGTTTGGCTTTGACCTCACAAGTTCATGTTGAACAAAGTTAGGGACATTTATGTTAAAATCTTGCATAAAATCTCAGTAATTGTTTCCTTGCTGAGTAGCGATGACCCTGACCATGGCCCTGTATTGCAGGAATTCACTGACTGGTGTTCCACTTCCCTTATGCACATCAATGTGTCTAAGACGAAAGAAATGTTTATAGACTTTAGGAAACATCAGTCAGTCTTCCCTGCTCTTGTCATCAAGGATCAAGCCGTCGAGCGGATCCAGACTTATAAATATCTTGGCACTAATATTGATGACAAGCTGTCTTTCGACTTTCATGTCGATGCTGTTTGTAGAAAGGCGCATCAACGCATGTATTTTTTTCGGAAATTTCAGAGTTTTAAGGTTGATAGTACTCTTATGAAAATGTTTTATTCTTGTTTTATTGAGTCTGTTTTAACCTTTTCTTTTATCTGCTGGTACAGCTTACTTTCACTTAAAAACAAAAACAAATTACAGAGTATAGTGAGAGTATGCAGCAACATTGCAGGTATTAACCTCAACAATCTTTCTGATGTACATAAGCTCAGAACCTTAAATAAGGCCCGCACACTCCTCACTGACCAGAGCCACCCCTTGATTGGTGAGTTTGTGCTGCTCCCATCAGGCCACAGGTACATCCTGCCAAGATGCAGGACAAATAGACTTAAACATTCCTTTGTCCCTGCTGCAATTGTCCTGCTAAACAAGTGACTGACTAACCCGTTTGTGCTATCCATTGTTGTTATTATTGTCTGTGCTTGGTACTCTGCGATGTGATTGTTGTTGACTTGCTCTGCTGGCTGTATAGTAATTTGCCCCACGGGGATAATAAAGATTCCTTGAACCTTGAATCTATCCTGTTAAACATTCTATGACTAAGTTCAAACGTGATATCGATGTAAGATGTTCTTTTTGCTCTGAACAGCCAGAAACAGTTCCACATTTTTTTGGTATTGCAGTTACTGCAGAAAAATGTGGAAGGAAATTTAAAATTTTGTTTAGAAAAACTAAATCTGCAGATTGATTTGTTCTACAAACACATCATTTTTGGAGTTTACACACAGGATGGATATGAAAAAGACAAGGCCTTTATCATCAATCTCATATTAATATTAGTAAAATTTAACATTCATAAAGCAAAATTCAGTCATCAAAAGCCAAATTATCTTGTCTTCCATAAAGAATTTGAATATTATTTAAAGTCAATAAATAAATATCTGAGAACCAGAAAGCAATAAAAACTGTGAACATATGTAAAAAACTTAATTTGCTATAAATGTTTAAATTTGCTCAGCTGTTTTTTGTTTGTTTGTTTTTGTGCTTTGTTTTGGTGTTTTTTTAGTTTCCTTTCTTTTCTTTTTTCTCTTCCTTTCTTCCTTCAAAGTGATTTTTGTTAAATCTGTCACTGTATGTTTCAATATCATGTTGATGTTGGATGTTACCTGTGACTTTTGGAAATGGAAAAAAAAATTTCACCCTGCTTCCTGTCTGTGAGCTAAGCTAGGCTAACAGTTCACCCTGCTTCCTGTCTGTGAGCTACGCGAGGCTAACAGTTCACCCTGCTTCCTGTCTGTGAGCAACGCTAGGCTAACAGTTCACCCTGCTTCCTGTCTGTGAGCTAAGCTAGGCTAACAGTTCACCCTGCTTCCTGTCTGTGAGCTACGCTAGGCTAACAGTTCACCCTGCTTCCTGTCTGTGAGCTACGCTAGGCTAACAGTTCACCCTGCTTCCTGTCTGAGCTAAGCTAGGCTAACAGTTTCCTTTCGGTCATGGTGCATAACTGAGCTAACAGTATTCTTCTGCTTCCACTCTTTTTTGTGAGCTAGGCTGATAGTTTAGTGAGAGTGTCTGTCTGTCTGTACCTCAGAGTGTCTGTCTGTCTGTACCTCAGAGTGTCTGTCTGTCTGTACCTCAGAGTGTCTGTCTGTCTGTACCTCAGAGTGTCTGTCTGTCTGTACCTCAGAGTTTCCAGTCTACAGTGTGGATCCTCCACTTTAGCTCTCAGCATCTTCTCTCCTGAGTCTCCTGGATGGTTGTAGCTCAGGTCCAGCTCTCTCAGATGTGAGGTCTTCAAGCTCAGAGCTGAGGCCAGAGAAGCACAGCCTTCCTCTGTGACCAGACAGCCTGACAGCCTGCACACACAAAACAACACAAACCTGATGGACAACACTTGGATGGATGTTTCTCTCTCTCTTTTCTTTTTTGTCTTTCAGATACATTTTGCTGCACATTTCATGCGTCTCAAGCAAATCAACAATCTCAACAATGATTAGTGGGATTTAATCATGTCAAAAATAAACCCTGACAAAGTCCTGCACAAGTTCAGTAAAAGCTCATTTGATGAATCCCATCAGCAGAAATGATTGTACTCAGGTTAGCTGTTTATCCACTGATAGAAATCACATCAGTTTCAAAGTGTGAGTCCTGACCTGAGAGCTTCCAGTTTACAGTGTGGACTCTCCAGTCCAGCAGAAAGACTCTCCACTCCTGAATCCTGCAGGTTGTTGTTACTCAGGTCCAGCTCTGTCACACTGGAGGACTGGGAGCTGAGGACTGAGGACAGAGCTCCACAGCTTCTCTCTGACAGATTACAGCCACTCAGTCTGAAGAGACAAAAAGCACATTATACTGATGAAACAGCAGCAAAATGAAAAAGGATCTTCAGTCTCCAACTACTTACACAACTTTCTTGGAGGCTTTGACCACTGGCAGCAGCCTCAGAAGAACCTCCTCTGAAGCAGAGTATTTCTTCAGGTCAAACACGTCCAGATCTTCTTCTGATGACAGTAAGATGAAGCCCAGAGCTGACCACTGAGCAGGAGACAGTTCATCTGTGGACAGACGTCCTGATCTCAGGGACTGTTGGATCTCCTCCACTAGAGAAACATCCTTCAGTTCATTCAGACAGTGGAACAGATTGATGCTTCTCTCTGCAGACACATTCTCACTGATCTTCTTCTTGATGTACTCCACTGTTTTCTGATTGGTCTGTGAGCAACTTCCTGTCGGTGTCAGCAGGCCTCGTAGGAGATTCTGATTGGTCGGCAGTGACAGACCCAGGAGGAAGCGCAGGAACAAGTCCAGGTGTCCGTTTGGACTCTGTAAGGCCTCGTCCACAGCTCTCTGGTAGAAAACTGTTGAATAACTTTGGAACATTTCAGACCAACGGGAGGTTGTTCGTTGTTGTTTTTCCAACAGGTTGATTCCAGAGTTGATGAAGGTCTGATGGACATGAAGAGCAGCCAGAAACTCGTGAAAGCTCAGATGGACGAAGCAGAACACCTTGTCCTGGTACAGTCCTCTCTCCTCTTTAAAGATCTGTGTGAACACTCCTGAGTACACTGAGGCTGCTTCCACATCGATGCCACACTCTGTCAGGTCGGACTCATAGAAGATCAGGTTTCCTCTCTGCAGCTGATTAAAAGCCAGTTTTCCCAGAGACTCAATCATCCTCCTGCTGTCTGGACTCCAGTGTGGATCTGTCTCAGCTCCTCCATCATACTTGACCTTCTTGACTTTGGCCTGAACCACCAGGTGGTGGATGAACATCTCAGTCAGGGTTCTGGGCAGATCTCCTCCCTCTCTGCTTCTCAGCAGCTCCTCCAGAACTGTAGCAGTGATCCAGCAGAATACTGGGATGTGGCACATGATGTGGAGGCTTCGTGACTTCTTCATGTGGGAGATGATGTTGCTGGCCTTCTTCTTATCTCTAAATCTCTTCCTGAAGTACTCCTCCTTCTGTGGGTCGGTGAACCCTCTGACCTCCGTCACCATGTCCACACAGTCAGGAGGGATCTGATTGGCTGCTGCAGGTCGTGTGGTTATCCAGAGGCGAGCAGAGGGAAGCAGCTTCCCCCTGATCAGGTTTGTCAGCAGCATATCCACTGAGGTGGACTCTCTAACATCAGTCAGGACCTCATTGTTGTGGAAGTCCAGAGGAAGGCGACACTCATCCAGACCATCAAAGATCAACACAACCTGGAAGTATTCAAAGCTGCAGATTCCTGCTGCTTTGGTTTCACTGAAGAAGTGATGAACAAGTTCCATCAAGCTGAACTTTCTCTCTTTCACCACATTCAGCTCTCTGAAAGTCAATGGAAACATGAAGTGGATGTCCTGGTTGCTTTTGTCTTCAGCCCAGTCCAGAGTCAACTTCTGTGTTAACACTGTTTTCCCGATGCCAGCCACTCCCTTTGTCATCACTGTTCTGATTGGTCCATCTCTTCCAGGTGAGCCTCTAAAGATGTCTTCTGCTCTGATGCTTCTTTCTGCTCTGTCTGCTTTCCTGGATGCTGCTTCAATCTGTCTGACCTCATGTTCATCATTGACCTCTGCAGTCCCTCCCTCTGTGATGTACAGCTCTGTGTAGATCTCATTCAGGAGGGTCTTCTGTCCTGCTTTAGCGATGCCCTCAAACACTCTCTGGAACTTCTTCTTCAGACCACATTTAAGTTCACGTCCACAAACTGCAGCAGCAAGTTCTGAATGAAAACACGAGAAAGAAAGAGTGAAGTAGAAGTAACCTGGATATTAAAGCACCAAAGTAGCAATAAAGTGAAGGTGACAGTTTGTCCCCTAAAGACTGATTGTGTGAAGATATTCTGAGACTTTAGTAAATGTTCTGTTGATCAGCAGCTTCAGTCTTTACACAAATCCTCTTACTGCTCTGCAGACGGTCAGCCAGCTTCTCCTGCTTCATCCTCCTCAGGAACAACACTGTGATCTGCTCAAACATCTCTCTGCTGCTCCTCTCATCTTCATCATCACCCTCCAACTCCTCCTCATCCTCCCTCTGACTCTCTGAGCATTCTGGGTAATCTGGACTCACAATCTTCTGCATCTTCTTCAGCTCCTTCTTCACAAAAGTCACCATGTTGTCCTCCAGCAGCTGGAACAGAGAAATGTGTCAATGAGTCCATCAGAGTCAAATCATGGAGCCAAACATCAGATCCATGTTGGACACACTGACAGTCCACTGGTCTACAAAGAGCAGCATGGAGACGCCTGAACACAACAGATGGAGAATAACTTGTTGTCCATGAACTCACCATGAATATGGAGTCCAGGTGATGCTGCTGGACAGACTGAGCTCTGGGAACCTCTGAGTTCTGCTGCTCCACTCTGTGGATCAACATCAACAGTTAACTCTCACTGTATCACACAGAGACATATACAGGACTTAAAGTGAAAAATAATCCTCAGCCTGAACTTTTTTGCTTTTGGGTCGGGGTACAATCTCACTAACTAGAAAGAAATTCAGCTATGTGCCTTCACAAAGTCAGACTACAGATTATAGAACACCAAAAAGGTCAGTAGGTGGAGGTAGTACTCCATCTGACTACAACATGGTGCAAATATGTTTAGCAACTAATCAGTAAAAGACATGGAAAAGGACATTGATCCCCCTTTAAAGCATCATTTGCACTATTTATTCTGAAATACAACCATGTAAACAGTTAATTACCATTAATTTTTTTAAAATAATTTTTGTGGTCTTTTGTTGGCTTTATTTGATAGTCAGAGTGGAGAGGCAGACAGGAAAGCAGGGACAAGAATGAGGGGAAGACATGCAGTAAAGAGCTGGAATCCAACCCAGGACGCTGTGTTGAGCTGTCTGGATGCACCGTTTATTTGAACTCCACCAAGGAACACGGCGGAGTTACTGTGACCATCGTACGTTTGTCCTGCCGTCTATTTGTCTGTGTGCAAGTTTACTCAAAAAAAGTGGACCAAGGGATTTGGATGAACTTTTCAGAGAGCTCAGAAATGACTCAAGGACCAAGTGATCAGATTTTAGCAGTGATGCCGCTTATAGTCTGGATCCATGAATTTGTTACAGAGTTCTGTATCACTGCCAGATAGCACCACAGCGTCACTGTAACCATGACAACAACGGACTCACCTGCAGCTGGATCTCAACGTCTCTCTAAGACCCACCCCACTCTACTTCCATTGGCTAGTGATTTTAGTTTGGTTGAGAGCAAAAGCTGCGTTCCTCTCATTCCATTGGTTGTTACGTGAAATACTGCTGCTGCATCTTCACTGTCCAATAAATATGAGCAGATGTGTATGTATACATGTGTGTGTGTGTATATTTATATACAGATATTTAAATATAGATATTTATGTATATTATATACAAATAGTCTTCTTACATGGATACATTGATTTTTTTTTAGAATAAGTTTTGCTTTGTTTTTTATCAGTCTGACGGTGAAGCTTTTTGCATCGTGATGTCAGTCATAATGTGCACCAACTAGTGTACGTTCTGGTTAATTATTCTGTTCTATTCGAGACAAAGTCAATTAGTAGCATAGTCCTTGGTCTGAACATCTTACCCCTCTGCAGCAGGACCTGGTTCTCCTTTAAATTCAATAGGAAGAACCTTAGACCAGTCACTCTTGAAGGACACACAGCTGGATGCAGATCCAGATCCAGGTCCAGATCCAGGTCCTGGTGGATTTCTGTCAATAATGATGCAGCAGTGATGTGATGCTGAGCTCTGACATGCAGCAGAGTCCAGTAGGCTAATGTACAGACTAACATGCAGGCTAACACGAAGGCTAACATGCATGCTAACATACAGGCTAGCATACAGGCTAACAAGGCTCATCTAATCACAGAACTGGAGTTTTGTCCAGTAAAACTATTTCTTGATATTTTAGTGAACTCAAAGTTCTTGCTGTGATCCACCTGGTTCTGTTTTTAATGTCTCTGTGGATGATGTTCACGTTATTAGCATCACTTCTTCTAAACATTTGTTCTGTTTGATGAGGAGCCAATCTGCTATCAAACTAGCAGCTCTGAAACCTTGTTCTGAACATCTTACCTCTCTGCAGCAGGACCTGGTTCTCCTTTAAAGTCAATAGGATAACTCTTAGACCGGTCACTCTTGAAGGACACACAGCTGGATGGAGGTCCAGGTCCAGGTCCAGGTCCAGGTCCAGGTCCAGGTGGATTCCTGTCAATAATGATGCAGCAGTGATGTGATGCTGAGCTCTGACATGCAGCAGAGTCCTGGACAGTTAGAGATGGTGCTCTCACCTCTGAGCTTTGCTCTGGTTCTCCTGTTCCCCACACAGAGAGCTTTTAGAGGGAGGGACTCCCTCCTCTCTGTCCTCACACTCATCCATGATGCTCAACTCACAGCAGCTCACACACACTTTCTACCTTCACCTGCACAGGAAACAAACATCATTCATCCACTCAGATCCTCCTGGAGAAGATCAGCTGCTGCACTTCTACTATCAGTCCAGCAGATGGAGTCATGGAGCTGCAGAGACTCACCCACAAACCCAAAGTCAGAAAGACAAAACAACAAAGAAACATCAGCAGCTCATCAAACTGACTCAAGTCCATCAATAATCTCAGAAATATTGACTGATTGCAGTCGATCAATAAGCTAATAATCATATTGATCCATGTTTAAACAGCAGTCATCCACAGTTTGTGCTGAAATAAGAAGTGAACATGTAGAAACATGACAGAGCAGAAACAAACAGCAACATTACTGAAGTTAAAGCAGCAAACAAAGCAAACTTACACTTTATTCAAAGCGCTGAAGAAGAAGAAGAAAGTTTCCAGTCCACTCCTGGACGCTCAGACAGGTGATCTGTTTCCTGGAACCAGTCAGGACTCCACCTATGAGGAAGCAGCAGGCAGACTTTCACAATAAGAGCACATTTTACAGACTGATTCCCACTCATTTCATGTGACCCATTATTTCTACATTCAACCTTTTTCATGTCACTCAACGTCCAACACAACTTGTACAAACCCTGTTCTTCATGAAAGCAGAAGCTCCCATCAGGCTGTAAATCCCTGACAGTTAACATTCCCTAGAATGGAATCAGTGGGACAGAACCAACATCAGCAGAGATCACACTGATGCACATTTCCCTCAACATGTCTGCTCTCAGTCTCATTTAATGCTGCATTGAAGAAACATCTGAACATTTCTAGCATCTGATTTAAACACTGTTTAAACATTTAAACACTCAAAATAGCAACAAATGACTTGAAATAACTCCAAAAAATGCAAAAATCACCACAAAAAGGTACAAAATACCTTTAAAAATGAATAGAAACAGAAAAAGAAGCTTAATTATCACAAAAACACTGAAAATAGCAGCAAATGATGTGAAATAACCTCACAGTGACTGAAATTGCTACAATAAAGGTCCAAAATCACTTTTAAAAAGCAAAATGGAAATTAAAGTCACTAAATTACCATAAAACCACTGAAAATCTCAACAAATGATGTGAAATAACCTCAAAACACTTAAAAAAAGTCACTATATTCCTACAGAAACATGTAAATTACAACAGATTCTGTAAAATATCCTCATAAAGACTGAAATCACTACAAAATGTGCAAAATCACTTTCAAAGATCTTAAATTCACATAAAAAGTCACTAAATTACCACAAAAGTACTCAAAATCTCAACAAATGATGTGAAATAACCTCAAAAAGACTTGAAATAACACCAAAAAAATGCAAAAATTACCACAAAATGGCTCAAAATCACTTTAAAAAAATGTATAAAAAACAGTTAAGTCACTAAATTATCACACAAACACTGAAAACGCAACAAATGATGTGAAATAACCTCATAAAGACTGAAGTCACCACAAAAAGTTGGAAAATCAACATGAAAAGTCACCAAATTACCACAAAAACATTCAAATAACAACAAATGATGTGAAATCACCTCATCCAGACTGAAACTCCATCCAAAGTTATCGTTTAATAAATGCTGTGTGAATGTTTGTGAACCGTACTGAATCTCTCTGACTTGACCATCAGCTGTTGGTTCCATGCAGACACTAATAAAACTAGTGGCTCACATCAACATAGTGTGTTTCTGAGCTCAGTTCAGGCAGCAGACTGTAGAAAGTGGAAGAAACATCCCAGTCCTCTACAAGTCACAGCTACTAACGTTCCAGTGAGGCAGCTGTCTGTTCTCTGATCAACCTGATGATTAAAGTCAACAGACTGGAGGAGATTGAGGCTTTTTAACGCTTTCATCACTGATGGTAGGGAAACAGGCAGAGATCACAGTCAAATCCACTTAGTTTGAGCAGTGGGATTCATTTTCAGTCCTGGAGTTTGAGGCCTCAGACCAGCCCACTTTAGATCAGAACCCGTTCTGATTAAAATCATGTCATTAGAACCTCACATGTTCAGTCTGCTATAGAACACTGTTCTGGAAAACCTCTAGTTCACTGTATTTTTATACAATATTTACAATTCAGAACAAGTAAGGGTTGCTTTAAAACATGCAGGTTTATTTCAGATGACTTTCATCTTCTTCCCTTTCAGCTGTGTTACTTTTAATGATCAAAACAGAACGGGTCACTGTTATGGTTTGAGCATAGAAAGTGGTTCTAGTGAACTAATGCTTGTTTGTTCTCTCTGTTCCTTTACAGACAGGAATAATCCTCTCATCACTCCTGGATCTGCTTCTGACTCTAAATCACATTCTAAAATGCTCACAGTTCTCAGCACAAACAGTCCTGCTCCACATTATCGGCACCGCTGGAATGTTTCCAGAAAATCCACCGTTTCTCCCAGAAGCTGTTGCAGTTACAAATGTTTCTGGTTTTCCACGTGTTCGTTTTCTAGTGTCACAAAGCTGGGTCTGTGTCAGAGATCATGGGTGTTCCAGCAGGACAATGAGCTGAAATGTAGCTCAGATAGCACCAAGAAATGGTTGGAGACAAAGTTCTGGAGAGTTCTGAAGTGGCAGCAGTGAGTCCAGATCTAAATCCCACTGAACACCTGTGGAGAGATCTCAGAACTGCTGTTTCTAGAAGGAACCCTTCAAACCTGAGAGACCTGGAGCAGTTTGCAGAAGAACAGTGGTCCACAACTCCATCTGAGAGGAGGAAGAAGCTTGTTGATGGTTCTAGGAAGTGACTGCTTTCAGTTTTTTCCTCCAAAGGGTGGAAACCAAACACTGAGTTCAGGTGCCAACAAAGATGTCCGGCCCATTTTCTGAGTTTTCTGCAAAATTAGCTCAATTTTGGCTTTTTTCTTCTGATTTTTGTGTTATTTTAATGCACAGGAAGGAAATAAAGACGTGTAAAACCAGAAACATTTGTAGCTGCAACAACTTCTGGGAGAAACGGTGGATTTTCTGGAAACATTCCAGCGGTGCCGATAATGTGGACCAGGACTGGATCTGTCCTTTTTCCAGACCTTCTGATCAGTTCAGCTCAGTTTCATTCATGTAGATGTGAATCATCTTCTCCTACAGAGCAGCTCTACACCAGACTCTTCATTAGATTCATTCTGATAAGATTCTCTCTGGACTTGTGGCTCATGGCTGATGTTGGTTCTGGATCTTTCTTCTGACTCTGAGGAGCTCCAAGACAAAGTTTACCAGCATCAGACTATTATTTACATTCTATAACGTGATGTTTTACGCCACAACCACACACAATTCATTGACTTGATAATGAATTAAAGTGAACGGTGGTCTGAAGAACAGTTCAGCATCTTTCTGTATCTTTTCCATCGTCCTCATTTGTTTCAAACCGTGAGCTCGTTTCACAGAAATAGTTTCCATTTTCAGCACATTTGTCTGCTTCTGTTTCCACATTTCCTCTTTTTAATTCTTGCCTTCTTATCCTTCATCTTTCAAACACCTGCCACTGTTGTCAGGGCAACCAAGCAGGAACCCTGTTTTTTACAGATGCTGGAACAACAACAACACAACAGAATAACTTTTAGCACTACAATAATAGATATATTTATGAACACGCCTGGTCTTGTTTGTCTATTTTTGTCAATAATTGTGTCAAAAAATGCCCTATGTGTGAATAATTTACACCCTTTTTCCAGGAGAAGTAGAACTTTCAAAATCTGTCAAGTATTTACCGTTCTTATGGAATTAAATACCAAAAACTGTGAGTTAGAAGCGGAACGGAACTGAATTTTCTTCAACTTTCTTTTTATAAATTCTTGAAAAGTGCAGATTGAACATTTCTGAGATTGAAAAAATCTAATTCAAACTATTTTACAACATTTGTGGAGCTTTGTGAGTCCATGTTACGGGCTGTTATATGTGTCAATAGCCAGGAGTTTTTTATTTTAGCTGTTAGCTTCTGAAACAGCTTCTGTCCACCTGAAGACGAGACCCACATCACACACAATACAGCTCCAGTAAAAGACGGAACAAACCTGAAGATCAGGTAGGGCCGTGACATCACTGTTGTCAGGGCAACCAAGCGGGAAACAGATTTGTTCCTGATCTGACAACAGCACTTCACAGAGGGAACTAGCAGCCAAGCTGTCCAGACAACGCCCAGAACAAGACAAACATGTAAACTACTGGAAACACAAAGCAGGACTAAACACACCTCTACAAGCACATCAGCATCATGAACACACCTGAGATTTGCTCTCTCTGATTGGCTGAAGGATCCAAAAGCAGACACCCTGCCAGCTAAAGCAGATCAAGCAGTTTTCTAACAAGAGCTCCGTCTGGAACATGAAGCAGAGCAAGAAAACAACACAAACACATGACACACAACATCAGCTACAGCTGGATCAGTGCTCTGCTCTTATTCTGGGGACTTTAATGAGTGGAATGATCCATGAACCAGATCCGGGGCTCTTCATAAACACTGGGGGCTACAGCTGGGGATGTCCGGCTCTGATGACGCCACTGAGTCCAAACAACAACCTGAGTCTCACTAAACAGCACATTTCAGTCACCAGTTTGGTGTTGAGGATAAAACAGGATCAGATGAAATGTCCAGTCCTCAGTCTGATGGGATGTCTGTGTCCTCTGGAAGAAAACTTCTCTCTGTCTGCACACTTGCTTTCAAAGACTCTGAGCCTCATGTTTGTGTTTGTTGGTGATGAAGGAGGAACCTCAGAGACTGCAATCAATCAAAGTTCTACTTACTCAGCTTCTTCCCACCAGTCCAGATCTCTGCTGTCTGAGTTTGAGCAGAAACAGAGAAAATCCTGGGCTGCTTCTCCGTCACCGGTCCTCTGAGTCTGCAGGCTGCCGTCACTCTGAAACACCTCAAACACATCAGAAAGCTCCTTTATTGGACCTGATTATCACAAATCATTCACCTGCAGCTCCTTCTAGCTTCCACTCCCTTAGAAAGAACTAAACACTGAGAAATCTCCTGGTCTGTGAATGTTTTCTCTATTTGGAATATGGACATTAATGCTGCCAGAATAAAATATCGGCTCTGATAAATCTGATAAACTGGACATAGTTCACCTTTTTAGACACACACAGCTCATGTGGACATGCTTCTATCGTCCTCTTCAGTTTAATTCATGTCCTCACTAGAATTAATTCCCACTAACACAGAGCTGTCTATGGCTTCCTGACAGAGATGAGCTAACAAGCTAACAAGCTAACAGTTGGTTTGCAGATTTTAAATGAAAATATTGAATACAATTTTTTAAAAAGGTGTAAATGAACTTTGAGCTTGTCTGAAGTCAAAGCTCACTGCTCATGTCAAACCACCAGGTCACTCTTTGCTGAAGCGGACGCAGACACTTTGTGAAGCTAGATGTGGTTTTTACCCCAAAACATGGCAGAGAAGCGAAAGAAAAAACATTATTTTCAAGGAAGAAGAGTTCTTTTGTACAACAGTGACAGATAAATGTGTTTCTCATTTTATTGTGACGGCAAAGCGACACAATGTGTAGAGACTCTACTGGACCCGTCACTAAAGCTTCCATGCTAACTACCCACCTGGTAGCTCACTACGGACAGAAAAAGCCCGGGACTTAAAGGCAGCTTTGGGTGAACAAGGACAGCAATAAAATCACAAAAAGCAACTGAGGCTTCATTTAGAGCTGCAGATTTTTTGATAAAGAACAAGAAAGTCTTTTGGGACGGGGAGGTGTTGAAAGAAGCAGTGATGATGGTTGCAAACACTGTGTTCAAAGACGAGAAGAACGGTCCAGATGCCATCTCCACTCTCTCCAACTGGGGGTACGATGGTTAGAAGAATGTCGGCTGTATCTGAAAACTTGACAGAGCAGCTGGATGGGATCTGGCTCAGTGCAGGAGGTTTAGCATTCAGTGGGACGAGTCTGTGGACAGCAGCAGTACAGCTCAGCTGATGATGTTCATCTGAATGGTGTTTGATGGTTTCTCCTCTAAAGAAGAACTCCTGACACTTTTGCCCCTGCAGACAACAACAAGGGGAACTGACATCTACAGCGTGGTGAAAAGTTTCTTCATGGATAAAAACGTTAGAAAAGCTTGTTTCAGTGACGATGGACGGGGCTCCTCCATGACGGGTCGGCATGCAGCCTTCATTGTACGATGCAGAGGTGGTCCAGACTTCCCAGCATTCCTACATTACCACTCAGGGCTGTACGCTTAGCTTTTTCACTATAGCACAGGTGCTCCTAGTGAAAAACATTTAGGAGCACTATGAATTTTCACTATGAGTCGCACAATTTTATTATTAACATTCACACAACAAGCCAAGCAGTCGGCTCAGTTCTTTAACACAGAGAACATCCCTGTCCCACATCTTTTTGTATTCAAGTCGTCCTGGCACGCTTGGCTGAGTTCATCCAGCGGTCCACAGCAGGACTTGGATCAAAGTCCTCCAGACATGGCCCCTCCAAGCTGATCCTCATGAGGTCTTCAGTGGTGGTCAAATAAATGGATGCAGTTCTAACAGTGACATTGCACAAACAAAGCTTCTCCCACTAAATAGATTATCATCCCTCACCAGTGTCACATACATCAGCTTCACTGGTCCTCAGGACTTTGTGAACTAATAAACCAATGTATTTTTACAGATGGACATCTATACTACATCCGTCACAAGGAAACACCAAAGCCCATGTTTAGAGTGTGTGTGTGTGTATTTTGTAAATAGTTTGCAAAGAATTATGTTTGATTTTGTTCTCATAACAGGAGGTGTATATATGTATGTGTATTTTGTAATTAGTTTGTAAAGAATTATTGATTTTTTTCTCACCAAAGAAAACAAACTTTCACCAATATGGCTTCCTTTCATTTGGAGTGTGATTGGTCTACTGACTTCTTTCTTTTGTCATATTTTCCATCATCACTCAGATGGCATTGTGTTACATTTTTCCAATTTCCAAGCAAAAAACTCGGTGGAAGCCACCATGTACACAAGACCTTATACAGCAGCAGCAGAGGAGCAGATGTACAGTGCATCCAGAAAGTATTCACAGCGTTTCACTTTTTCCACATTTTGTTATGTTACAGCCTTATTCCAAATCGGATTCAATTATTTTTTTCCCTTAAAATTCTACACATAACACCCCATAATGACAAAATGAAAAAAGTTTTTTTGAGAGTCTTGCAAATTTATTAAAAATAAAAAACAAAGAAATTACATGTACATAAGTATTCACAGCCTTTGCCATGAAGCTCTAAATTGAGCTCATGTGCATCCTGTTTCCACTGATCATCCTTGAGACGCTTCTACTGCTTAATTGGAGTCCACCTGTGGCAAATTCAGTTGATTGGACATGATTTGGAAAGGCACACACCTGTCTATATAAGGTTCCACAGTTGGCAGTGCATGTCAGAGCATAAACCAAGCATGAAGTCAAAGGAATTGTCTGTAGACCTCCGAAACAGGATTGTGACGAGGCACAAGTCTGGGGAAGGGTACAGAAAAATTTCTGCTGCTTTGAAGGTCCCAATGAGCACGGTGGCCTCCATCATCCGTAAATGGAAGACATTTGGAACCACCAGGACTCTTCCTAGAGCCGGCCGGCCATCTAAACTGAGCAATCGGGGGAGAAGGGCCTTAGTCAGAGAGGTGACTAAGAACCCCATGGTCACTTTGTCAGAGCTCCAGCGTTCCTCTGTGGAGAGAGGAGAACCTTCCAGAAGGACAACCATCTCTGCAGCAATCCACAAATCAGGCCTGTTTGGTAGAGTGGCCAGACGGAAGCCACTTCTTAGTAAAAGGCACATGGCAGCCCGCCTGGAGTTTGCCAAAAGGCACCTGAAGGACTCTCAGACCATCAGCAAAAAAATTCTCTGGTCTGATGAGACAAAGATTGAACTCTTTGGTGTGAATGCTAGGCGTTTTGTTTGGAGGAAACCAGGCACTGCTCATCACCAGGCCAATACCATCCCTACAGTGAAGCATGGTGGCGGTAGCATCATGCTGTGGGGATGTTTTTCAGCAGCAGGAACTGGGAAACTAGTCAAGATAGAGGGGAAGATGAATGCAGCAATGTACAGAGACATCCTGGATGAAAACCTGCTCCAGAGCGCTCTTGACCTCAAACTGGGGCGGCGGTTCATCTTTCAGCAGGACAACGACCCTAAGCACACAGCCAAGATAGCAAAGAAGTGGCTTCAGGACAACTCTGTGAATGTCCTTGAGTGGCCCAGCCAGAGCCCGGACTTGAATCCAATTGAGCATCTCTGGAGAGATCTGAAAATGGCTGTGCACCGGCGCTCCCCATCCAACTTGATGGAGCTTGAGAGGTGTTGCAAAGAGGAATGGGCAAAACTGCCCAAAGATAGGTGTGCCAAGCTTGTGGCATCATATTCAAAAAGACTTGAGGCTGTAATTGCTGCCAAAGGTGCATCAACAAAGTATTAAGCAAAGGCTGTGAATACTTATGTACATGTGGTCTCTTAGTTTTTTATTTTTAATAAATTTTCAAGAATCTCAAAAAAACTTTTTTCATGTTGTCATTATGGGGTGTTGTGTGTAGAATTTTAAGGGAAAAAATGAATTGAATCCGATTTGGTATAAGACTGTAACATAACAAAATGTGGAAAAGGTAACGCGCTGTGAATACTTTCCGGATGCACTGTAGCTGAGAAAGTTTGGAGGTTTCCACTTCTTGCATTCCCAAAATAAGAGGGAAGTCATATTTTGTTAAGTGGCCCAATAAATTCTGACTCCAGATTTTATTTCATCTCATACAATCTGCACAGTTAACTCAACCTGCATATTTCAGTTAAATTCCTAGTTTTGAAATAGTCTCTGTTCTTAATCTGCCATACTGTGATCATTTAGCCCCTTATTTTATTATTCTGTTCTTACAGACTGTAATTTACTAGGTTTATTTTTTTAGACTTGTGATTTGGTGTTTTAGCTGTTGTAGCAAATAATTTCCCAGGTGTGGGATTAAAGAATTTAAATTCTATTATATTGTTAACTGGCCCAATAAAAATAACAACAATTACAAATGACTTTATACTTAAGAACTATACTTATATTAAAGACTTTATACATAAATACCAGACATATTTTGATGCCATATCTTGCATTCTTAGGGGAGTCTGATTATAGGTGCAGAATGCATAGATTGTGTTAACTGATGACAGTTTTAGTTCAGTTATTACTTTATGGTATTTAAACTGTTTTACATGCTTAATTTAGTGTCATTTGCATTATTATAATTTAGACAGACACAGTATTTGGTTATTTCAAGTTAATGTGTTCATAAAAGCTAAAGACAGAAATAGGAGCCTGTCGCTTTAAGAAAGTGCGTCGGTCTGTGTGATGCTCGGTACTGTGGGGGGGAGACCATAGATATATACATGTTTGTATAGATCTATGGGGGAGACGGTCTGAGAGTCAGAGGAGCTCACGGGTTTTCTGACCATGTCGTGTTTTAGCGCCGATGTGGAAAAAAAGTTGTTGAAGAAGAAGGTGTAGGCTGTGACTTTTACTTTGATCCACTTTGTGTGGACTTATTTAGGAGCAAATGCGAATAATAGGGTTGACATCTGTACTCGCACGTGTGCTCCCTTTTTATTTTTTCTACTCGCACCGATCTATTTTTAGGCGCATATGCGAGTGAAACGCTCCCACTGTACAGCCCTGACTGTGTGTGTAGTAGGATACATGTACTCTGTGTGTAGTAGGATACATGTACTCTGTGTGTAGTAGGATACATGTACTCTGTGTGTAGTAGGATACATGTACTCTGTGTGTAGTAGGATACATGTACTCTGTGTATCAGAATGTCCTTCAGGTTAATGATTTTCTATCTGGTCCAGGATCAGAGCCTCATATCAGGTTTTATAGTTTTATACTGAGCCTGTTCAGAGTCCAGACCAAACACTGACTGATACTAAACACATCATTACTGCACTAAATGTCTCTCATGGACTCCACATACTTTTCATTCTTCAACTTTTCAACCAAACAAACTTCTGTGAGGATTCTTCTCCCCACATTTCTCCTGACAGTAATCAAAGCTGTTCTCTTGGATTTCTTTCTGCTCTCTTTGACTCTTTATCAGTGTTTTCAGTCTGTTTCTGTCCTTTCACACGGACTCTTGTGATCAGCTGATTTCTATTCTGTCTTTTGTGTCTGAATCAAAGAGAAGCAAAGTTCCACTCACTCAGCTTCTTCCTCTGCAGCTCTCTGCTGTGTGGACCAGGTCTGAGAGAAAATCCTCCTCTGTGTCTGCAGGCTGCCGTCACTCTGAGACACAAAGAGCAAAGATCAGCTGCTGCACCTTTAGATGACGTTAATATGAGACATGATGAAGCTGCAGCAGCTTCCTGGAAACAGCTGAGGACTAAGAAAGCTCCTCCTCTCTGACCACAGCCTCACTCTGGCCTTTATTTCTACACATTCACATGTTGATGAAGGAGCTGATCACATCATCATCTCAACCACTTTTATTGGGAAGAAAATCCAACAACTTCACTCTGATGCTGTGTAGAAAAATGACACTCTGTCCAACCATCAACTGGCTCCTGCTGATCAAACTACAGCTCCTGATCTGATATTTCATTGTTTCCATCCTCTGAAGGATTGTTTGTCAGTAATAAAGTTGTTGTTCCACATCTCACAGATGTTTTGTTGGAACAGATCAAAGTGCTCATCATGTTTCTGCTGATTGTGGAACATTAATAATGTCCAGATGTTATCAGCAGCTGCTTTTAGAGACTGAATCTGATTGGATTTGGCTCGTTTATCAAGTTGTGTAGAATATTTAGTTTGTCAGACATCCATGATGTGCAGGTGAAGAAGAAACGTCCGCTGACACTGACTTACTTCACCCTCTCTATTTTTAAGACCAGGCTTAAAGCGTTCCTTTTTGACAAATCTTATAGTTGGGGCTGACTGGGTGACCCACAGGGGTTCGGCTTGTGTCTTCATTGCACAGCTGACTCCCTCTTGGACGTCCCTTCGTTCTGCCTCTAGTCATGCTGCTATAGGCCTATAGGCTGCTGGGGGACTTTTCTTGACACACTGAGCCCTTCTCTATCTACCTTTACATTTAATATGTATACCGTTATTGCAGTACATTCACTCTGTTTCCCCCTGTACTATTTCTCCGAGTGTCCCTGGTCCCAGAGCTGGATGCTTCAGATCTGTGGTTGATGTTCCACCAGCTGGTCCAGTCTCCACCATGTCCACTGTGGGATGCTGCTGCTGACCTTCCTCCAGCCCTCTGCTTCCAACTCTCCTTTTCCACCAGTCAACTCTGCATTGCCTTCACTATACTGTTATGCTAACTTACATACTGTTTGAATTTTACTGCTAGCTATATATGGAGTATGTTTAATGTCAGAGCCGTACATCATCAGAGTAAACTATGAGTCAGTTTTCAATGTTAGCTTATACTTTGTCTGTGTCACATATCCTGTCATACATGTATCCAAATGTGTGTTGTGTTTTCCTTGCTTTCCCACCCCTCCCTCTTCTCCCATCCCTCCCCCTTGCCCTCCTCTGTCCCTCTCAACCCCCCTGGCCAGCAGGCAGATGGGTCCCCCCTATATAGAGCCGGGTTCTGCTCGAGGTTTCTTCCCTGTTAAAAGGGTGTTTTCTTGCCACTGTCGCCTTTGGGCTGCTCTGGGGGTCAGGCATATGGGTTCTGTAAAGTGTCTTGAGACGATTTGACTGTAATTGACGCTATAGAAATAAAATTGAATTGAATAATAAGTTTATTCTAAAGAAGAGCAGCATGGATCAGACAGAGACTGTCTGGAAGGATTCAGCCAATAGGAACCTTGTAAACTCTCATTCTGAGTTCACTTTTAGAGGTTTATGGTTGATTGTAAAACCTCAACCTGTGATCTTGTGTTGGTGACAGAACCCTGTGATAAAACAGTCCAATGTTCAAGGCCTGAAATAAGAGCAGCTCTCAGCAATAAAGTATCTGTACATCATTAACAGTCTCAGGTCATGAATGAGTGAAGCAGCTCTGATGGCTCTGAGCTTCTAGATGTGATAGAATCCACAGTAAAAATGGCGTGGGTCCATAGTGCAGCTGTTGGTCCAAATCCATGATAGTGAACAGTAATGAACCTGGAATGGTCCCAAAGAGAGGATCAGAGAACACCAAGATACCAAACTAAAGAGTTTAGACGGTCACCTCAAGGACTGAGCACTGGAACAAAGACAATAAGACGCCTTCTGACAAGGTTTCAGCGTTCATTCATTCATTTCAACCACAATGAGATTGGAAAGTTAAGGCCTGAACAGACGAGAACCAACTATCTGAACCGGGCTAATCCTCAAGAAAAGTGAACCTAGGAGCCTCTAGAGGCAGGAGGAGGAATAACCAAGACTAAACTCAGAACTACAGTTAACCTGCTGTTGGTAAGACCAAGGCAGGAAAACTACAGAACTATGGAAACCTAAACTAAGCAGAAACCTGATCAACCAGTAACTGCACAGAAACCAAAAACTCTAAGCTATTAAAGCCTGAAGGTAGGGAGCTGATGGAACAGGTCATAGAATGGAAAAGCAGAACCTCCGTCTGGTGTCACTATGGCTGGAGAACCTTACTGACTGTAGGAGGGGGAACGTCCACACGGGGAAGGAGACTCCTCTTGGTTCTTCACAGGGAACCTCTCATTCCAACATGTGGACACAACCATGGGAAGTACGGTAGAATCCTCTGGATCCAGCAGAACCCACAGAGGAACAGAGGACCAGGAAACAGAGCAACGGACCGGAGGAATGAGGAAAGCACAAGCAGGCAGAAGTCAGCATGGAGGGACTGAGACGGTCCTGCATCAGAACACCACTGAAGGCTGTCTGTAAGGAACGCTGGAGTGACTGATTAGCAACGATCCACTGATTACTGATGACAAACACCTGGACTCCTCATCAGCACCACACTCACCTGTAGGGGGGGGGGGGGGGGGGGGGGGAGAGAGAGAGAGAGAGAGAGAGAGAGAGAGAGAGAGGGAGAGAGAGAGGGAGAAGAGAGAGAGAGAGAGAGAGACAGAGAGAGAGAGGGAGAGGGGGAGAGAGGAGAGAGAGAGAGAGAGAGAGGGAGAGAGAGAGAGAGAGAGAGAGAGGGAGAGAGAGAGAGAGAGAGGGAGAAAGAGAGGGAGAGAGAGAGAGACAGAGAGAGAGACAGAGAGAGAGAGGGAGGGGGAGAGAGAGAGAGAGAGAGGAAGAGAGAGAGAGAGAGAGAGAGAGAGAGGGAGAAGGAGAGGAGAGAGAAGAGAGAGGACAGAGAGAGAGACAGAGAGAGAGAGGGAGAGGGAAGAGGAGAGAGAGACAGAGAGGGAGAAGAGAGGGAGAGGGAGAGAGAGAGAGAGAGAGGGAGAGAGAGAGGGAGGGAGAGAGAGAGAGAGGGAGAGAGAGAGGGAGACGAGAGAGAGAGAGAGTAGGAGGGAGAAGAGAGAGGGGAGAGAGGGAGAGGGAGGAGAGAGAGGGTAGGCCGGGGGAGAGAGCAAGAGAGGGAGAACGAGGGAGAGGAGAGGAGGGAGAGAGAGAGAGAGTTGAGAGAGATTAGGGAAGAAGAGAGGGACACAGAGAGAAGACAGAGGAGAGGGGGAGGGGGAAGGGAGAGAGAGAACACGAGGAGGGAGAGAGAGAAGGAGAGGCGAGAGAGAGAGAGGAGAGAGAGAGGGAGAGAAGAGAGAGAGAGATGAGGGGAGAGTAGAGAGGAGCAGAAGAGAGAGAGAACAGAGACAGAAGAGAGAGAGGGAGAGAGAGAGAGAGAAAGGGAGAAGGCGAGAGAGAGAGAGAGAGAGGGAGAGAAGGAGAGAGAGGAGGGAGAGAGGAGGAGAGAGGGAGAAGAGGAAGAAGAAGAGATGATGGGAGAGACAGAGAGAAGAGAGGGAGAGAGAGAGAGAGAGAGAGAGGGAGAGAGAGAGAGAGAGAGGGAGAGAGAGAGAGAGAGAGGAGAGAGAGAGAGAGAGAGAGGGAGAGACAGAGACAGAGAGAGAGAGGGAGAGAGAGAGAGAGAGAGAGAGATGTTCAGATCTCACCAAGGATGTGCTGCATCCTTGGTGAGAACAGAGTCAGCAGCTTAGCAGCAGCTAAATATGTCAGCCTGTGTCACAGATTAAGGGACAAGCACAACAACTGTCACCACAGCTGACAGACTGACCAAAAAGGAATCCACAAACTTTGAATTTTATGCTTGTTTTTTTCTCTCTCTCTTTTTAGTTGCTATTGTTGATGTTGTTTCTTCTGTGTATTTTTTATATAGATATTGTTATTATTGCTGTTTTGTTGATTGCCGTATATAATTGTTAATATTGTTATTTGCTTTGGCAATATTGTTGACATACAATCGTGCCAATAAAGCTTATTGAAATTGAAATTGAAAATTGAGAGAGAGACCTGCCATAGATCACAGCTTAAAGGTGGAACAAGTTCATTCATAGCATGTGGTAGAAATGAGCTAAAAACAATGAGCTTTGATACAAATACTGATTTTTGACCTGAATGTGTTTAACAGCTCTGACCTGTTTTTTAAATGTGTTTGTTTTTTACTGTTAACATGTAAAATAATTCTTTTTTTCCTTTGATTTTCCTGTAATTGATCAAAACAGTGAAAATCTGTGAAGGAACAGTAAACTGGTTAAAAAGTGACAGTTAATTATTGATTCTTTCCAGGATTTATTGTGTGAAAGGACAATCAAACATGAAGCTTTGAGCTTTTCCTGAGCGATGGGAGCACAAACAGAGACAAACACATATCAGCTGTTCTGATCACTGACTGGGTTCTTCTACGGAACGTCTCCTGGAAACTCTGACACAAAGAAACACAAAGAAACTGTTAACACCACAGACCATCACAATAAGACACATGTGGACTTTTTCCCTCTGATGTTCATTTCATTCATTATTTATTTCATTCATTTGTAAAATAAAAAAAATGTTTTATGTAAATGAAAAGTCTCCAAACTGGAATGAAAGGCAGCAGAAAGAAGACGAGTCTTATTTTGTCTTTATCCCCAGAAATCAGTTACAAAAAGTGAACTTAAAAACAACAACAAAGAAAACTGTCACATACTATTTTGGTTCTCCAGTTACATTCAGTCTGTTCACACAAAAAAGACAATGAAGTGACAATCAACCGTAACTAATATATTTCATTATATTTCTTTAATGAATCTTTTAAATGTGGTGTTTGATTTAGATTCTTTGATTTCTTTCTTCAGATTGTTCCATAAACTGACTCCTTTTACAGACGTTCCATCATTTCAGTCCTGAAACTTGTTTTTTAAAGATCTCTGTTCCTTTTAAGTCATACTTGCTTTCTCTTTTCCAAATCTTTTCTGGATGTTAACTGGCAGTGTGTTTGTGTGAGCTTTCAGCATCATTTGCAGAATATTGTAATCTACTAATTCTTGAAGTTTCAGTCATTTTAACTGAAGGAATAATGGATTAGTAGGACCTCTGTATCGTTTTCTGCTGATTATTCTTATGGCTCTTTTTCTGCAAAATGAAAACTGACTGAGCATGTTTTGCAGGTGTTTCCCCATACTTCACTGCAGTAGGTCAGATAAGGAACAATCATGTTGTATAAAATGAACAATGCTTTGTTATCCAGTGAATCCTTTACTTTGTGTAACAGAGCTATTGTTTTCTATATTTTACCTTTGTATACTGGATATGTGATTTCCAACACAAATTTTCATCCAGAATAACACCCAGAAGCTTGGTTTCTGTTACTCTACTGATTTCAGTACCATCTATAATAAAGCACCAGTGTCTCTCCCTCTGTTACTAAATATCATAAAGTTTGTTTTTTCAAGATTCAACCATAATTTATTTACATCACACCATGTTTTTATTCTTTTAAATTCTTGTTCAACCACATTCAACACCTGTGTTAAATCATCCCCACCAAAATAAAGTCGTATTGTCCGCAAACAGAAAACATTTGAGCGGTTTGGATACAGAACAGAGGTTTGTGTGTGAGTCTCTGCTGCCATCTAGTGGTGGATCAACAACACGACTTTCCCAGATTGAATCCCACAGAGTCCTGACTTGTAAATAAAAGTGGATCTGAAAATAAATTCTGGAGAAGAAAATAAAGATTGTATCAGAATCTCAGTCAGGATGAGGTGTCTAATCTGCCTCATCTTTGTGTTGTTTCTCTGGGTTTCATTCCTGCCTCATGCAGCAGAGATCCGTCTCCATCTAGTGGCAGAATAAAAACTCTGAGTCTCATCTTCTTAGATTGAACCACTCCATCTTTATTTTGGTTAAATCCAGAGACTGACTTCCTGCAGACACACCTGCTGGGTGGAACCTGCTCAACATGTCAGAAGCAGTCCAGGTTTATCTGGATTATAGTGATCAAATCAGTTTCAGAGTCAAAGACTTTAAGCAGCAGAGCCTGTCATTTAAAGGTAATGTGTGAGTGCACACAGACCAGTTCTTACAGGAGGTAAACATCTCAGCCCCACACTTTGCTGTTTTTACTCCAGCTTCAGGTTTCTGAAAAGGAATGGATGGACCTCATGAAGAGCAGTTTTCAGAACTGAAACAGCATCAGGTCCCTTTCTATGAACCCGGTTGATGAGCTGCCGTGCTTTATTTGCTCTGGTCTGTGCTCTGATGACGTCCTTCTCTTCTCTGGTCATAGAGTCTGTCCAGGAGCTGGTCCACAGTAACGTCTGACAGTCTCCGAACTGCTAACAGCCAGTGTCAGGACGGATTCTGGAACTGTTATTGAGGAACCACAGAAGACTCAAAACTCAAAAATATCCATTTAAGAATATTTAGTAAAGCACTGGATAATCAGAAATGCATGCATGCAGATTCTCATTTGATCTAGCTGACAGCAGTTGGCTAATATAAGACAATTTTTCTGCATGCAGCTGTTCACAAGGAGAGAATGCCTGTCTGTCGCTAATACAGAGGTTTTTAACTGAGAATGTGCAACTATCTAATTGGTCCACACTGAGGAAGTTCTGCCGGATGCCTTCAGTCTTCATCCAATCCGAGCCGTCTTCATCCTGTAATCAGAATACTTTGTGTGTGTGTGTGTGTGTGTGTGTGTGTGTGTGTGTGTCAGCCTAGGTGTGGCTTCCTGTGACCTTTGTACAGCCTAAGAGCTCAGTTTTCTGCAGACAAAGGGGCTCAGCTTCTGCTCAGTTTGTGCTGAACTTGGGTTTCATTATTTTTTAGTTTTATTCAATTTATATTTAAAAGATTCCATGTAACTATTTCATTACTGATCTATAGGTAGATCCATGATCGATATATGGGCAGATTCATCTAATTTTATCTTTATTTCTAGTTTAAGATCCTCATAGATTAATATGATTTCTATACTTGTCCCTATTGTACTATTATCTGGGAAGTGTTTCTCATAAACATTATCTGTTGTTTTTCGTTCTCTAAGGTTAATTATGATCTAATACTTTTATCCTTTGTTCATAGTTTAACATACTCTTGTCTGAGCCTTCTGACCTTTCATTGCCCTAAGTGTGTATGTGACAGGTACAACCACAACTCCGGTCCCCTCTGGCCCCCCTTCTCACAAATGTTCTAGTCCTTAGGCCAGGACCCAAACTATCAGATAACGGTACCACCCGAGGTGACCAGTTCTTTTTGGTATGTTTAACTTGCTCTATGTCTCTAGTTTGCATTTGGATATGACAGCCCTTGCAGACTCACAGCTAAATATCTGTTATCACTGGTTTAATGGACATGACCCACAATGAACTGCATGGAGTCTGAGCCAGAAGTCCTATCAACACGACAGGACAGTTTGATGGGATTTTATGAAGCTCCACATGCTACACATGACCCGAATAATGACTTTACAGCTCAGAACAATGCTATAACAAACATGAGACTGAGATTTGGTTGCTATGGTAACAAGATTTTCTGTAAGCAGGACGGGACAATAAAATAGTGAAAATTTGATGAACAATTTCAAAGTTAAATTCTCTTGAAGTTTTAAAAAAGACAAACCGTGTCTTGTGATTTGTGGTCAGTGTGAGACAGCAGACTATAATTTCCAGTTAAACATTTAAAATACCTTTTAAATGGTGTCAAAACTGTTCAAAATATAACCCAGTTATAACAGACTGCTACCAGAATTCATCACATGTCTAAACACTGTTGCAAAGACTATTTCCATTACGAAGCTGAATTTTACAGTTGTTATTTTAATTCCATTTTTTTCAGTTCCATGCTGTTGTGCTGTGCGGTAATTCTCTGAGAACAGTACAGAGTTACAGACGTGGACAAAATTGTTGGTACCCCTCAGTTAAAGAAGGAAAAACCCACAATTCTCACTGAAATCACTTGAAACTCACAAAAGTAACAATAAATAAAAATTTATTGAAAATTAAATAATCAAAAACAGCCATTACTTTTGAATTGTTGATTAACATAATTATTTAAAAAAACAAACTAATGAAACAGGCCTGGACAAAAATGATGGTACCTCTATAAAAGATTGAAAACTATTTGACCAGAGTGACATGATTAACTCAGGTGTGTCATTTAATTGACATCACAGGTGTTTCCAAACTCATAATCAGTCAGTCTGCCTATTTAAAGGGAGACAAGTAGTCACCCTGCTGTTTGGTGAAAAGGTGTGTACCACACTGAACATGGACAACAGAAAGCGAAGGAGAGAATTGTCCCAGGACATCCGAAAAAAAATGATAGACAAACATCTTAAAGGTAAAGGCTATAAGACCATCTCTAAACAGCTTGAAGTTCCTGTGACAACAGTGGCTCATATTATTCAGAAGTTCAAGACCCATGGGACAGTAGCCAACCTCCCTGGACGTGGCCGCAAGAGGAAAATTGATGACAAATTGAAGAGACGGATCGTTGGAATTGTATCCAAAGAGCCCAGAGCAACCTCCAAAGAAATTAAAGGTGAACTCCAAGGCCAAGGTACATCAGTGTCAGATCGCACCATTCGTCGTTGTTTGAGCCAAAGTGGACTTCATGGGAGACGACCAAGGAGGACACCACTGCTGAAAAAAACTCATAAAAAAGCCAGACTGGAATTTGCAAAAATGCATGTTGACAAGCCACAAAGCTTCTGGGAGAATGTCCTTTGGACAGATGAGACCAAACTGGAGCTTTTTGGTAAGGCACATCAACTCTATGTTCATAGACTCAAAAACCAAGCATACGAAGAAAAGAACACTGTCCCTACGGTGAAACATGGAGGAGGCTCAGTAATGTTTTGGGGCTGCTTTGCTGCATCTGGCACAGGGTGTCTTGAAAGTGTGCAAGGTACGATGAAATCTGAAGACTATCAAGGCATTCTGGAGAGAAATGTGCTGCCTAGTGTCAGAAAGCTTGGTCTCAGTTGCAGGTCATGGGTCTTCCAACAGGACAACCATCCAAAACACACAGCCAAAAACACCCAAGAATGGCTGAGAGAAAAGCGTTGGACTATTCTAAAGTGGCCTTCTATGAGCCCAGATCTGAATCCCATTCAACATATGTGGAAGGAGCTGAAACATGCCATTTGGAGAAGACACCCATCAAACCTGAGACAACTGGAGCTGTTTGCTCATGAGGAGTGGGCCAAAATACCTGTTGACAGCTGCAGAACGCTCATTGACAAATACAGAAATCGTTTAATTGCAGTGATTGCCTCAAAAGGTTGTGCAACAAAATATTAAGTTATGGGTACCATCATTTTTGTCCAGCCCTATTTCATTAGTTTGTTTTTTTAAATAATTATGTTAATCAACAATTCAAAAGTAATGGCTGATTTTGATTATTTAATTTTCAATAAATTTTTATTTATTGTTACTTTTGTGAGTTTCAAGTGATTTCAGTGAGAATTGTGGGTTTTTCCTTCTTTAACTGAGGGGTACCAACAATTTTGTCCACGTGTGTATAAAACAGAGGTAGGAGTCATTTCTTACACGTACCAGCATCCTATAAAATAAAGGCAGTCATTCAGAGTTAATCCTAGAAAAGGAAAGGATATTACCACAGTTAACTGATCTAATTCAGCTTAATTAACCTTAATTAGAAGTGTAAAAGACAACTCACATAACTAGACATCTCAGCAGTTTGTTCTAAGGACCTGAAAACAAACGTACACCTACGGACCAATAACTCCTTCTAGAGGAAAAAACAAGAGAAGGAAATACACAGTTATCAGATAAGCAGGAAAAGATGCATTCATTTAGTCTGATGTTTAATTATTGTAACAGATTATATGTACAATATATTTCTCACAGTTTGATTTGATTATTGAGTTATATTAAACGTGATCTTTGCAGATTGAACCCGCTGAAACCCACTGATGATATTAATGTGATTTCTTTTCCTTTTTAAACTGTTTTTAGCCTCTAATCAAGAAAACAATGAGACTTTATCATTGTTTGAATTTTTCAGGATTTTGTGAAAACGTTACAAAACTGCAGCAGTGAATGCAAATATTACAACTTAACAAAATCCACAGATGATCAGGCATTGATGAGTCAATAGGATCAAAATGTGTATCTTAAAATGAATTGTATTGATGTGAAATTGTTGAATACGGCAAAATAAAATGCAAACTAATTTAACAAGTCAAAGCTCTAATTACAATCCCTGTTAGAATACACAACAGAAAAGCTGGAAGAAAATGATCTTATTACAACTTTATTATTTTCAACTTAAAAAAGTGGAATTGTATTGAATCAGTCCTCCACTACTAGTTTCTATTTACATATTGAACATTCTAATGATTCCTGGTGTCTGAGGACTCTTATGGTGGATTTCATTCTCCTCTGTCTCCTTATATGTGAAACTGAAGGCAGCAGTTTGTTTGATAAGTGAAGCACAAACGAGCATCACACTGCTGTTGATGTGTGTACCTGCTAATATACTGTTAATCCTAGACTAAATTAACTGGCTAAACCTTTAAACTGAACCCCATAGGCCATGGTATACAGTACAGATCCTGTTTATTATTATATAGATGGAACAACTGATTAATTTACTCCTGACCCAGTGTATGGGGCCGTCAGTGTAAATAACAGCATCCGTTAAAGCCCAGTGTTGCTTTTTTGCACCATAGAAAGAAATCCCTAAAAATCACAAGTAGAGTTGAAGACAAAACTTTTAGGCCTGCTGTGAAATTTAAGATTTGTTTTGTTTTGTTTTTCTAAATTTCTCAAGCGCTGTTAAACAGATGAAGGAATTTCTAACAGTGTAGGAATTCAGCGACGGCCTCTGGAATTCCTGAGCCGATCAAACTCACATAAGCTCTCTCTGCAGCGCTGACCAACACCCAGTACTGGAGGAAAGCTGGGACATTTTGTATTTCTGTGTGTTTTCATCCACAGAAAGATGGATCTCCCTGCTGAACCTGCACCTGGAAGAACTGTTTCTTTTTGAAAGACAATGACTTTCACTTTTCTGCTATGAATGTTTTAATTCTTTTTCAGCCTAAAACCTCCTTTTCACCCTCTCAGGAATGCCATCTTTCCTCCCCCTCCCTGTCTAAAGACATCTCTGTCTGTCTCCGGGAGCCATAAAACTTTTACGACCTGAGCACAACTGAAGGAACTGAACCTCTTCAAAATTAATATTTCTGAGATGTATTTTGTTTTTTCAGGTTTACCAAAGTTCCTGACAGTGTTTCATCTCTCTCATATCCAAAAATCACACTTCTATGTCGTATAGAAGTCGAGTTATTGATTTGTGAGATTGAATCTGATTTCTTCTTTATTCCTCCTGTTGAGGTGGAAAGGATGAATTCTTGTGTTTATTCATTACCAGATGTATGACATGTTATCATATTTTCACTGTGACATACATAGTTTAATGTCCAAACATAAACATATAGTTTTGAAGTGAATAATTCACAGAATTCTACACGTGTCCCTTTCACACAACTGAAATATGGTGAGAGACAGACAGATTACTGACTGCTACAGACTACTGATCCCTGTGGAATTACTGTTCCATTAATGCCTGAAACAGGAAGAACATTTAGACAGAAAGACTGGAAATTCAATGAAGATGAGCAGGACTGTAGCATGGAGAGAAAATCTGATCTTCAGTAAAGTCAGACGATGGCGTTGGTTCTTCTGGAAGTAAATGTGAATTTTTCCAACATAAAGTGAGAGAAAACTCAGTAGATTGTGGTCAAAGAATGTGTCAGAAAGCCAAAGAATGAGAAAGACAGTTGATGAATGATATGAATGAGTGTTGTAAAATGAATGTGTTCTCTGAGAGGAAGAAAGAAGAAGTGATTGGGTTCCAATCTAAAGGAGATGAATTGGATTGGAATAAAGCACCAGGTGCATTTCTAGCATCCAGAGCTAAATGGATGGAAGATGGGGAGAAAAACAGTTCCTATTTCAGTGGATTAGAGAGAAATGCAATCAGCCTCTAAATGTTGATGATCAAACTGGGAGCAATCCAGAAGAAAGAGCAGATGAAAGATTTAGATTCTATCAGCATTTACATTCAGCAGCTTTTTCTTTCAAAGTCAAAGCATTTCTTCCTCAGACTGACTTTAAAAGCACGTGTTTGGAGAGATTGATAGAGCTGGAATGAAAATGTCTTTGGGGAAATCAGCGGCTCCAGATGGACTTACAACCAACTTTGATCCGTTTTTCTGGGCTCATATTAGAGAAGGACTGTTTGAAGCATTCAAAGAAGCTTTCAATCAGGGAGTCACACTCATTTTAGTTCAGGTTCCACATTTAGCCCAGTTTGATCTCAAGTGGGCCGGAGCGCTTTTACTACAAAAGTCAGATGAAAAAAGACACAAAATGAGACAAAAAGCAGAGAAAATATTGTGAAAATGAGACAGAAAAGGACCAAAGAACAATCTAGTGTCTGATTTTGTGATCATGGTCTAGAAATGGTTTTAAATGGATCCTTTGACTCATTTCCAATCTGCAGTTCATGTCTTCTCTGGAATTTGGACACTTTGATGATGATTGATGGATTGTGCTCATTTGGTAGAGGATGCTGCTTTTACACTCTTTCTACATTCATTGAAAGCTTCTGACGAGCTTCAGCACCACTTTATTTGACATTCACTGCATTATTTTGGATGGAAAATTCATTCATATGCTCTCAGTGTTGTCCAGCAGAATTCCTTCAATGTGGAACTACTAGAAGATGAGATGTTAACAGGAGCAAACACCAAGGAGACCCATCAGTCCTCTGCTGTTTATTATTAGCTCTGGATATCAACCCTCCTGTTGGCTTCATTTACGCCACCAAAAAACAGGAAAAAATCCAGAAATTCAGCAAAAAAATTCACCAAATTTATGGAAATGTGCAAAAACCTTCAGGAAGAAAATTCTAATAATTCATTTAAAGTTTTATTTAAAAAAACAACAAAATAAAATCCCTCTAATTTGGCAGGAAAATTCTGTAAATATTTTTCAAAAATGAGTAAAAATCTACAAAAATCCTAAAAATATGTAAAGTGATTCCATATTTATCAGTAAAACTTCTGATATTTTCTTTAAGAACATTCACATAAAAATCAACCAAAATCCAGAGAATTTACTGGATTTTGGTTGATTTTTATGTGAATGTTCTTTACAAACATTTCTTCTTTTTCCACCAAAAAATGTTCAAAAATGTCCCAAAAATGTTCAGATGTGGACATCAGAAGTTTCTCTGTGGAAATATTTATTATTTTCCACATTTTCAAACTTTAAAAGGACACGAGGGTTAAAATAGTGAAAGTCTAAAAGCATTTAATAAGGACACAGTCACAGATGATCCAACATTATTTTAAAGCTGTGTGTATTTTCCAGAAGCCTCAGGGTTTGATTGAAACTAAATGTGAGATCTGATCCATTCACCAGAAAACACAAAGTTTACTTCAGAATATTCCAGTAAAAATGAGCTGAAACATTTGGAGAAACTATCAGTAAAATCTGATGAACAGGGAAACTTCTAACATTCTGATTGGTGGAAATCAAATGTAAAATCCTTGAAGATCTGCTTCCAAAGGAATCTTTGATATTTGGTAGAATATTGAGGACAGAAATGGAAGGATTTCAGGATGGATTTATCCAGCAGATTCTTGATGTGTTTCACATGGATGGATGAAGAAAATCCAGCAGATTGACTGTGATGTGATTTGATGCTAAAAGGTGATGTGGTAAAATGAGTAGAGGAGGGGCTTTGAATGTCACTGATGGACAAACAATGAATGGTTCCATGAAATGACTTTAGAAAACAGGAACATTATCTGTGCTTTACCTTAGCGCCTCATCTTTGTCTCATTCTCTTTAACATGTCATTTCCATCCTTTAAATGATCCCATTTCCACATGCAGCTGTTCTTCTCCTGGAAAATGCTTTAGAAGCAGAACTTCAGTCCACACAAAGCTACAATGTGGAAGAACAGGAGGATTTGTACAGGAGGAAATGTGTCTTTGTGAAGGATTGGATGGAGAAAGGAACACATTGAATGGATGAAGATGTTCTAGTGGTTTTCAAAGTAAACTGACTTCAGATTGCTGCTAGAAACAACATTCTCTGCTAATCAAAGCTGTTCCAGTGATCAAGGAATGTTCCAGAATTCATGTGAACTCCTCATTCTAACACGCTGTTTATTGACAGAGAAACATTTTGACACGTTAAATGTTAGAACAACATTGTGAGATGATCAGGAACTAAAGAATGTTTTCCTCTTCCTGCTCAAAGAAAAGTTGGATCTCCAACATTTCCACAGACTGACTCTATCAAAGTCACAAGCAGATATTTGTCTTTTCCTTTCTGAGCTCAAATGAAAGAAGTTCATTTCTAAACTCTTTCTGATGTTTCTCCATGTAGAGAATGTTCCAGAAGGAGATTTCATGTGGAGAAGAACACATGCACATTGATGGAGAAGATGTGAACCTCCAGAACATCTGTTCTCCTCCTGAACTATTGTGAGGAGCTTTAGGGACACAATCATGAATGGTTGCTAACAAACAACGTTCAACCTGTCTGTGAATACAATTCTATCAAGTTTGCTCTCTTTATGCACAACAAACATCTGGAATTTATGTGGAATCCTAGAATGAGAACTGCTGAGTTTTAGACACACAGATGTAGATTTTTGAAGGCTGCTCTGAGTTTGAAACTTTTCTTTTCCTCCTTAATCAAACGCTCAAATAGAAGTTCCTTCAGACTGTCTCAGATTCTCATGTTATAAACTGATGAACCCCTGAGAAGTTCATTTATTTCAAGCTGTCTGATTTGATTATTCTCTTTCTTTCTTTTCTGCTTCTCTTCTGCTTGGACCAGTGGAATTGTAGGACACAGTTGGTGCCTATTTGTTGTTCAATTATGCTTCATAAAAGATAAAACAACAAAAAACTTGGGGAGCCAAATATCCCAGAATGCATTTAGAGCAGCAGCAAAGAGCGAGGAGGAAACTTTCAGAGGAAACTCAAGTATTTTGGGAATCCTGCTGTTATTGTGACACTAAATGTAGTTTTCAGATGATCTGAGGTGAGAAAGTGGTTGTAAAAAGGTCCAATGTGTGGTGAGTTTGTCCAGATGAAGCTGATTAAAAATGAGCTCCAACGCTTTCAGAGATGTGAGGTCCAGGTTAGACAGCTCTGATGGACGCTCAGCCTCACTGTAGAGCTCCTTATCTGGACCAGACTTTACAATCTGCTGCTCTGACGCTTCTATAGCGCTTCAACAGGATATTAGTAGTTCTGTGGATCCAACCGTCACACTTTGACCTCACACTTTATTTGGATTGTTCACAGAAAAATCACTTTGAAAGAAGTTCAAGTTCACAACTTTAGATTGTTCATGTTTTACTCGCTCACTGACTGCGATCATAAGAACAGATAGAAATTAAAACAGAGAAGATCATTTATTTACAAGTTTGGTTTCTGAGTCTTTTCACCACTAAAATATGGAGTTTTTCTTCTCGTCTTTGGAGTTCTTTATATCTGCTGTTAGGGATAAATTTAATGAAATAGAATTAAAAATGGAGACAAAAAGATCAAAATAAAAGCATCAGTTTTACTGCTTTACTAAAGATCTTTTTTCTGTTTTCATTTCTGCCGTGGAAGAGGATAAACGTTGATTATTCAACATGGAAAATTAAATTCCACTGATCAACAAATAAGCAAACAAACATGAAGATCAAAGTGTGTTATTAGTCATTTATTGAATAAAAAAGAAAGTTAGAATAGTTTAAAAGCCACAGGCAGAGCAAATAAAAGTGGAGAAAGATGTATTAAAATCATTGATCTTGTTCAGGAAAAATCAACCACTGCAATGAAAATAAAAACTAAGTTAGACATTGATTACAGCACAAGATCTGTTCAAAGAATTTAGAGCATGGAAGGGTTCAAATACAGCACAATGTGAGGAAAAGCTCCTTTAACGGCCAAACACACATTTATAGAATGAAACAGGCTTAAAAAATGTAGAATTTACAGAGTTCAATGTAATCTGGATAGTCCTGGTGGGTTTAAATTCTACTGGAATCATATCGATGCTGAAAAACATTTGATCCACAGATAGCTAGGGTTATGGGAGCTTTGATGGAAAATACAATCTGATAGAATTTGTTGATGGAACCAGAAATTCAGAATCTGATAAAAAAAACTGATGAAAAAACATTGAAGCACTTATTTATTGTAAAAATGAAAAATAGATCTATCAATAAGACATAAATGACAGAAGAGCACAGAATACTTTGGAAAGAGTGACAAGATGAAGGAAGTTCTCATTTCATCACTAAACAGGACTTAAAGAACTTCACATCAGGATCAAGTGTGGCCTGCACAAAAAGCTGATTTTCACTGGACAATAATGTGTGAAAGTCTGTCGAGCAGTTTGGAGATTCACTGCTCCCTCTCGCATTTCACACTTTGTGCAGCTCAAATGCTTTGAGTTCCATGTGAGCGTCAGAGGAACACCACATCTGATTTTCACTCTCAACATTTGACTGGAAAAAGACGCAAACACCACATTTGGCTCCTGGAAGAATCACACTTCATCTTTGAAGAGGAACAAGTTACAAGGAATCATTGAGAAGGATTGACAAAGAAACACATTTAATCCATGAATGTGAAAACATGTTTGTGAGGGACCAGAGTTCATGGAAGAGCACTCAATCCATCTGTTCAACACTGTTTCTGTACCAGGAGGAGACTCTGGAGACGAGACTCAGCACAGAGACACTGAGGAACCAGACCAGGACCAGAGACCCAAATCCAGGATAGAGAGTTCAGTGAATGTGGTGTTGAAGGTGTGGAGGAGGATCAGAGAGTCAGAGGAGACTCTGTAGAAGGACAGAGTTCCAGCAGGAACGTCCACATAAACTGAAACTCTGTGAGAGACTGAGGAGGACTGATGGATGTTTGACTGTTATTGTGTCTGACAGAGTAACCATCATCATCAGAGCAGAACAGACTCCAGGACTGATCATTAATCCAAACAACAGTCATACTGTCCTTTCCTTCTGATTCCTCTGTAACTCACTGATATATAACCTCTCCTCTCCACTCCACCTCCCAGTAACAGCGACCAGTCA